>NC_064817.1:75368265-75564616 GCF_023721935.1 Panthera uncia
CCCAGTTCAGGGAAGTTCTCAGCTATAATTTCTTCAAGTACCCCTTCGGCACCTTTCCCTCTCTCTTCCTCCTCTGGGATACCAACTATGCGTATATTATTTGTTTTTAGTGTATCACTTAGTTCTCTAATTTTCCCCTCATACTCCGGGATTTTTTTATCTCTCTTTCTCTCAGCTTCCTTTTTTTCCATAACTTTATCTTCTAGTTCCCCTATTCTCTCCTCTGCCTCTTCAATCCGAGCTGTCGTCGTTTCCATTTTGTTTTGCATTTCGTTTAAAGCGGTTTTCAGTTCCTTGTGACTGTTCCTTATTCCCTTGATATCTATGGCAAGAGATTCTCAGCTGTCCTCTATACTGTTTTCAAGCCCAGTGATTAATTTTATGACTATTATTCTAAATTCACTTTCTGTTATATTATTTAAATCCTTTTTGATTAGTTCATTAGCTGTTGTTATTTCCTGGAGATTCTTATGAGGGGAATTCTTCCATTTGGTCATTTTGGATAGTCCCTAGAGTGGTGAGGACCTGCAGGGCACTTCCCCTGTGCTGTGGTGTATAACTGGAGTTGGTGGGCGGGGCTGCAGTCCAACCTGATGTCTGCCCCCAGCCCACAGCTGGGACCACAGTCAGACTGGTGTGTGCCTTCTCTTCCCCTCTCCTAGGGGCGGGATTCACTGTGGGGTGGCGTGGTCCGTCTGGGCTACTTGCACACTGCCAGGCTTGTGGTGCTGGGGATCTGGCGTATTAGCTGGGGTGGGTAGGCAAGGTGCACGGGGGCAGGAGGGGCAGGCTTAGCTCGCTTCTCCTTAGGTGATCCACTTCAGGAGGGGCCCTGTGGCAGCAGGAGGGAGTCAGATCCGCTGGTGCAGGTTTGGTTCCACAGAAGCACAGAGTTGGGTGTTTGCGAGGGGCAAGCAAGTTCCCTTGCAGGAACTGGTTCTCTTTTGGATTTTGGTTGGTGGAAGGGCGGGGGAGATGACGCTGGCGAGCGCCTTTGTTCCCTGCCAAGCTGAGCTCTGTCGTCCGGGGGCTCAGCAGCTCTCCCTCCCTTTGTCCTCCAGCCTTCCCACTTTCTGAGCAGAGCTGTTAACTTATGACCTCCCAGATGCTAAGTTGCGCTTGATGTCGGAACACAGTCTGTCAGGCCCCTCCGCTTTTGCCAGCCTGACTCGGGGGCTCTGCATGGCCGGGGAGCCACCCCTCAGCCCCGGCTCCCTCCCGCCAGTCCGTGGAGCGCGCACCGCCTCGCCGCCCTTCCTACCCTCTTCCGTGGGCCTCTCGTCTGTGCTTGGCTCCGGAGACTCCATTGTGCTAATCCTCTGGCGGTTTTCTGGGTTATTTAGGCAGGTGTAGGTGGAATCTAAGTGATCAGCAGGACGCGTGGTGAGCCCAGCGTCCTCCTATTCCGCCATCTTCCCTCCCCTCCGTCTGTAAACTGTTATTTTTATGTAAAACATATAGTAAATTGTTCCATTGATCTAAAAATACTCTTTGACCTCATTATTTTAAAATACACTAGAATAGTGTAGATACATATCATAATTTACTTTACCAGTTCCCTATGGTAAGCATTTTTATTGCTTTTAATATTTCATTAATAAAATAATGTGACAAACTTTGATACTATCACATCCATTTCACTTTCAGCAGATGAGTTCACACAGAAAATAGCAGCCATCAGAAAGGGGAGCCCTCATCATTCCATCATCAGCTTTATGAATTAGTTGCCTCATCATTCATTATTTCCTTCTTTCCTAAATGTTCTAGATATTTAGTGTCTAGTGTTCTTTCTACATTTTCAGAGAACATGTTCTTTGATTATTTCTTCTCTTTCATGTATATGCACTTTTTTCCTTCTCTCTGGGTCCTTCCCTTCAACATTTATCATACTTAAATATTCACCATTTTATAAAACAAAAATAAATAGAAAAAGCTCCTTCATTAACCTCATGTCTTTAACTTTATGTATATCCCCAGATACTTGTTCTTCTTTCTACAGGTTCTTAGCCAATTTCTTCCTTTCTGTTCCTTTCCTTTCCTTTTCTTTCCTTCCCTTTCCCTTTCTCTTTCTTTCTTTCTTTCTTTCTTTATTTCTTTCTTCTCCTTCCTTCCTTCATTCCTTCGAAAATATGTTTCAGTTTTCTTAATTTCTCAAAACAGAAAACTTGGGAAGTATTTTATATTTTGTTTATGACACCCCCCTCTTCTGCAAGTTGATATCTAATTGCTCAGAAAGTATTATCAGTTTTACCATCCAAATAACTATTGAATCCAATTATTTATTTCTGTTTCCACTATTTTAGTTTATACCATTGCTATCTCTTGTGTGGACAGCTGCAGATATGGATCCTAACAGTTCTCCCTGAAACTACTCTGTCTCTCAAATCCTTTCTAATAATAGAAGCTAGGAAAACCTTTTCAATCACAAATCTGATCATATCAACACTGTCTCCTCACCCAAGAGTGTTGCGAGATGCCTTTAGTTAAACCCCTTCATTGGCTTCCCACTGCTGGTCATATAAAAACCAAATTCTTAGCTGCATGATCTGAGCCTGTCTCACTTCTCTTAGCCCTATTTCTTACTATAATCCCTTTATTCTCAATACCCCACTCAGGCTTGCCTTCTTTGAATTCAATGGATATACCATGTTTCTTCCTATTCCAGGTCTTTGCAAATGCTTTCTCCTCCACCCAGAACCCTATTAATCACAGTATTGCCATTCTACTATGCCTACTTGATTTATTCACATCTGTTACATTTAAGTTCATGTCATTTCCACAGAGAAACCTTCCAGGTCACAGTTTCTCTATTTGATGTATACACATACATAACATTTTCCCTTGTCAGAATAGCAACTTAATATTTGTTTACTTGACTGTTTTATTAATATCTGTCTCCTTCACTAGATTGCAGACTCCTTGAGAATGAGGATATTTGTGCTTACTATTGCATCTGCACAATCCAACACAGCTCCAGGCTAAACATAGGCACTTGTAGGGGATGAGCTTAGGAATCCCCCAGGCTACACCAATGGGTTAACAAGGCATAAAGAAATACAAAGTCATAAAATGCTCTCACCCGAGTTTGCGTGAAACAGATTGGCACTCCAAGAATATGGGGGAGCAGAAACACCCCAAGAATAGGGAGGCACAAAGGTGCTGGTAATAGGGAGGTGCAAAGGCACCCCAAAATAGAGATGGCATGCAGAGACCCCCAAAATAAAGAGAGAGGCAAAGACCTAAAATAGAAATGGTGCAAAGGTGCCCAATACATAGGAATAACAAGATTAGATATTCAGGGTGAAAGCACCCCAAATTTAGTACTATAGCAGAAAGCTGCTTTCATAGGAGAATAGGGCCGGGTTAGGTAATTTGGTGGACTATGGACTGCTGAGCTGCAGGCAAAGCAGCCCAGAGCAGAGATGGTTAACAAAAGAAAAGGTGTGTTGCTAACCCTGAGGTTATTTCCCCTATCTGTCTCATCCCCTTGGCTAGCTAAGATAAACAGAGGTGCTGCCTCCTGTCTGCTGTTAACAACCATCTACCCATCTGCCCGGTGCCAGGATTTTGTTTTATATTGACCCAAACCCCAAACACTGTATATCTTCAAAACCCCCCTTTTCCCTCACATCCACAAGTCAATGTTCACAGTTTCTTTGTCTCTTTGTGCACTCCCATCATGTTTGTAAGCCTTCTGATCTGAATAAATATGGGGCAAGGACCCTTATCAGGGCTGTTGTCTTTTCCTGGACATCAGCCATCTCTCACTTTAATCCTGTGTCCACTCTTTTGCTGGCCAAAAAAAACTTTATACTTAGAGTCTATGACAGACACTCAATAAATATACCTGTTGACTAAAAGGATGAATGGATGCCAATTAGGATTATACACCAATTCCATCACTGCAACTGCTCATCTTAAAGATGCTAAGAACCTTGTTGCTAAATCTAATAGATATTTTAGAATTCTTATTGCACTTCACTTCTCAGCAGCAAATGAGAATTTTTTTTAACCTGGGATACCTGAAAAATTTTCTCCCTTTGTTTCCTAAACAAAAATATGGAATTTTATATATACTCATTGTCAGGACTTTTACTTAGCACCTCTTCCTCTGTTCATTACTTAAGCATTCATGATATACAAGATTCTTTACTTTTTGTCCTTCTTCCTACTAATTTATATTATATCACTGGATGATACAATCTGCTCTCAATGATGCAATTAACATGTGTGTTTTAGAACAATAAAGATGATACAGTTTAAATGTATCTTATCTTTTAGTATTAAAATCCAATTTTTAGATAACAAGAGTTAAGTGACCAGATTTGCATAGGTTGTCATAGAACTACATTTGTGTAGGTAAATGCTTTGTGATCTTGCACAAGATACTTATATTTTTAGGATATTTTCCTCATCTGAAAAAGTAAGATCATTAATATTGATGACCTCTAATGTTCTGTGTGATCTAGGATTATGTAAAATCACATATATAGAGAGGCTAGGAAGATTCTGAAGTAGGAGGAATCTAAGCTTGCCTTATCCCATGGATACAAATAGGCAACACTCACATTAGTGTAAATAACCCAGAAAATGACCTAAAGGCTGGCAGAAGAAACTCCACAACTAAAGGTGGAGAAGAGGGGCGCCTGGGTGGCTCAGTTGGTTAAATGAATGACTTCAGCTCAGGTCATGATCTGATGGTTCTGTGAGTTTGAGCTCCACATCAGGCTCTGTGTGGACAGCTCAGAGCCTGAAGCCTGCTTCAGATTCTTTCTATCTCTCTCTCTCTTTTTCTCTGCCCCTCCCCCACTCATGTTGTCTCTCTCAAAAATAAATATTAAAAAAATAAATAAATAAAAACAAAGGTAGAGAAGAGACCACATCAAAGAAGGTAGGAAGGGTGGAGATACTCTTTGGGAGTTTAATGGATCATGGCCATCTATGGTGGGGAGAGAGCCAGTGACATAGAGAAAGGCAAGAAACAGACTATCACACTGGGGATCCTGCACAGGGAAGAAGAATCTTCATAACTTTTGGCGTTGAAAATTGAGAGGGGCCAAAGATCATAAGTTCTTACAGCCAGTGGGACTTAAACTATGGAATTTTAAAAATCAAGGGGCTTAGCTCTGGGAGAGACCAAAGGTCCTTAGAAGCCTGAGCCCTCACCCTTACAGAGAGCACAACAGCCAGTGGAGTGACTGCATAAGCACAACTGTTTTAAAAATGTCGGGGACATATGGGAAGGAGAGTTATTTACTCATCTTAGAGCTTTTCTCAGAGAAGCAGGAATTGTAGGAAGACAACATCAGGAACAAGGGAGCTGAGAACTGCTATTTCCCTCCCTCTTCCACAAGCATAAACACATGGCCATCTGCTGGGACCAGCACAGAGCTTCTACTCATTATCTAACTTGCTTACATCAAGGTGCCCCATCCCATGCTTCTTCAAGTTTACCCTTTAGAGTCAGACTTGTCTCAGTCCCAAAACTGTGGATGCCCTTCCCCAGAAGACCAGTGCAAACCCTGCTAACATGATGTCTCTACTGCACATTTTGTGGGGCCTTGATTCTGGTGGTGACAATGGCTGGTCTCATCTTACCAGCAGAGAAGCCCACATCTTGTTAAAACATGACCCACCCCAGCAAGGACAAAACATTTGCTACAGCTGGCAAAGGGAGCCTCTGCAGGCAATTGGACTGAAGGAAAAAGCAACCAGGACACAACAGAAGGCCACAGGCAATACACATAGGAAACACTCTGTGGAGTAACAGGTCTTGGAGAACAGGGGACATTGCATTGCAGGGCACTGTAGGACCTCTTATTCATAAGGCCATTACAGAGCAGGAGACATACCTGACTTTCTGAACACACAGACATAGACACAAAAGATAGATAAAATGAGGAAACAGAGGAATATGTCCTAACTGAAATAACAGGACAAAACCACAGCAAGAGACTTAATTGAAACAGATTTAAGTAATATGCCTGATAGAGAATTTAAAGTAATCATCATAAAGCTATTCACTGGACTTGAGAAGAGTGGGAGACATCAGTAAGACCCTTAAAAAAGACATAAAAAAGAACCAATCATAGATAAATAACACAATGAATGAAATAAAAATATACTTTATGGAATAAATAAAAGGCTAGAAGAAGCAGGAGAAACTAATGACCTGAAAGACTAATTAAAAGCAATCAAGGTGAGTAAGTAAGAGAAAAACAATTACATAAACTGAGAATAGACTTAGAGAACTCAGTGAATCCATCAAGCATAACAACATTTGCATTATAGGGATCCCAGAATAAGAAGAGAGAAAGGAAGGCAAAAAATGTATCTGAAGAAATTATAGCTAAAAATTACCCTAATCTAGAGAAGATATGCAGATTCAGGAGACACAGGGATCTCCCCCCAAATCAATCCAAAGATGTCCATGCCAAGACACATAGTAATTCAAGTGGCAAAAAGAATGATAAAGAAAAAAATTAAGAGCAGCAAGAGAAAAGAAGACAATTACATACAAGGGAAACCCCATAAGGCTATCAGAGAATTTTTCGGCAGAAACTGTGCAGGCTAGAAGGAAGTAGCTGAAAGGAAAAGTGCTGAAAGGAAATAGAAAATCAGCCAAGAATACTCTATCCAGCAAGGCTAACACTTGGAATAGAAAGAGAGAGTTTCTCAAACAAACAAAAAGTAAAACAATTCATGACCACTGAACCAGCCCTAGAAGAAATATTAAAGGAGGCTCTTTGAGTAGAAAGGAAAAACCATAAGAGTATGAAAAGTAGGAATTGCAAAAACAGTAAAAATAAGTATATCTATAAAAATCAGTTAAATATTTCACAGTATAAAAGAATATTATACCAAATATCTGAAACATCGAGGGTAAGAGTATAGAATGAGTTCAAATTTAACTGACCATAAGCTGAATACAGACTGTTGTATGTAGAAGATATTATATACAAACAAAATGGTAAAAACAAATCAAAAACCAGAAATAGATATGCAAAAATATAAAGAGAAGGGAATCCAAGTGTGTCATGAATGACAGCAAGAGAAGAAGGAATCAGAAGAAAACTACAAAAACAGCCACAAAACAAGTAACAAAATGGCAATAAATATGTATCTGTCAATAATTGCTTTGAATGTGAATGGACTAAATGATCCAATCAAAAAACATTGAGTGACAGAGTGGATAAACAAAAACAAAACTCACTGATATGCTGCCTACAAGATACTAATTTTAAACCTAAAGACACTGGCAGATTGAAAGTGAGCAGATGGAGAAATATTTACCATGCAAATGGATGACAAAATAAAGCTGGAGTAGCAATACTTATATCAGACAAAATTGATTTTTTATTTAAAATTTTTTTAATGTTTATTTTTGAGAGAAAGAGAGAAGGAAAGAGTGTGAGTGGAGGAGGGGCAGAGAGAGAGGAAGACACAGAATCCGAAGCAGGCTGCAGGCTCTGAGGTGTCAGCACCTAGCCCGAAGTGGGGCTCACACTCACGAACTGTTGAGATCATGACCAGAGCTGAAGTCGGATGTTTAACCAACTGAGCCACCCAGATGCCTCCAGACAAATTTGACTTTAAAACACAGATTGTAAGAAGAGACAAAGGAGGACAATATATAATAATAAAGGCGACAGGGGCACCTGGGTGACTCAGTGAGCTAAGCATCTGACTTCAGCTCAGGTCATGATCTCATAGTTTGTGAGTTCAAGCCCTGCATTGGGTTCTCTCTGTCAGCTCAGAGCCTGCTTCAGACCTCTCTTCTGCTCTGTGTCTGCCCCTCCCCCACTCTCTCTCATTCTCAAAAATAAACATTAAAAAATAATAAAGTTGACAATCCAATAAGCTATAACAATAGTAAATATTTATAGACCCAACATAAAAGTACCTAAATACATAAAACAATTAATGACAAACATAAAGGATAATACAATAACAGCAGGGGACTTTAATCCTCCACTTACATCTATGGAGATATAATCCAAACAGAAAAATCAAACGATTATACATTAGACTAGCTGAATTTAACAGATACATTCAGAACATTCCATCTTAAAACAGCAGAATACACATTCTTTTCACGTTCACATGGAACATTCTCCAGAATAGATCACACATTAGACCACAAAACAACTTTCAACAAATTCAGAAAGATTGAAGTGATAACATGCAACTTTTCTGACCACAACATTATAAAACTAGAAATTAACCACAAAATATATGGAAATGGCACAGCAATTAGAAAACAAAAAGAAATAAGGACATCCAAATTAATAAGGAAGAAGTAAAATTTTCACTATTTGCAGATGTCATGATATTGTATATAGAAAACCCTAAACACTCTATTAATAAATTACTAGAACTGATAAATGAATTCAGTAAAGTCACAGGATACAAAATCAATATATAGAAATCTATTGCATTCCTGTACTAATAATGATAAGCAGTGAAAGAGAAATTAAGAAAACAATCCCATTTACATTTGCACCAAAAATAATAAAATATCTAAGAATAAAATTAACCAAAGAAGACATGTACTTTGAAAACTATAACACTTGATGAAAGAAATTGAAGATAACACAAAGAAATGGAAAGACATTCCATGTTCATGGATTGAAAAAACAAATATTGGGAAAGTATCTATACCACCCAACACAATATACAGATTTAATGTAATCCCTACCAAATACCAACAGTATTTTTCACAGAACTGGAAAAAACAATCCTTAAATTTGTATGGAAGTACAGATGACCCTGAATAGCCAAAACAATCTTGAAAAAAGAAAAACAAAACTGGAGATATCACAATTCCAGACTTCAGGTTGTATTACAAAGCTGTAGTAATTAAACAGTATATTAATGGCATAAACATAGACAAATAGATCAATAGAACTAAATGGGAAACCCAGAAATAAACTCATAAGTATATGGTCAATTAATCTTTGACAAAGGGGGCAAGGATATGTAATGGGAAAAAGTCTCTTAAACAAATGGAGTTAGGAAAACTGAACAGCTATGTGTAAAGAAATGAAACTGTATCACTTTCTTACACCATACACGAAAATAAACTCAAAATGGGTTGAAGATATAAATATGAAACCTGAAACAATAAAAATTCTAGAAGAGAGCACAGACAGTAATCACTCTGACACAGTCATAGCTACATATTTCTAGATATGTCTCCTGAGGGAAAGAAAAGCAAAGAAAAAAGCAATTGGAATACATCAAACTAAAAAGCTGCACAGTGAAGGAAACATTCAACAAAGCTAAAAGGCAACCTACTGAATGGGAGAAGATATTTACAAATGACATATCCAAGAAAGGATTAATATCCAAAATATATAAAGGACTCATACAACTCAAAAAAAAACCCTTAATTCCTTATAGTTAGGGATGCCTGGGTGGCCCAGGCAATTAAATATGGTCACAAGAATGAACAGATATTTCTCCAAAGAGATACCCAGATGGCCAACCGACACATGAAAAAATGATTAATATTACTCATCATCTGGGAAATACAAATCAAAACTGCAAAGAGATATCACCTCACACCTATCATGTTGTCTAAAACAAAAAACACAAGAAGCAACAGGTGTTGTTGAGGATGTGGAGAAAAGGACCCCTCATGTACTCTTGGTGGGAATGCAAACTGATTCAGCCACTGTGGAAAAAAATAATATGGAGTTTCCTCAAAAAGTCAAAAATAGAACTACCCTATGATTCAATAATCACACCACTGGGTATTTACCCTCAAAATATAAAAATACTATTTCAAAGTGATGCATGTACCTCTGTGTTTATAGCAGCATTATTCACAATAGGCAAAGTATGTAAGTAGCCCAAGTATCCATTGATAGATGAGTGGATAAATAATTTATTATATAAATTCGTATATACAAAATATGGAACATTACTCAGCCATAAAAAAAAATGAAATCTTGCCATTTGCAACAGCATGAATTGAGCTAGGGAGTATAATGCTATGTGAAATATGTCAACCAGAGAAATACTATATAATTTCACTTATATGTGGAATTTAAGTGAAATAAGTCGACTGGAGAAATACTATATAATTTTACTTATATATGGAATTTAAGAAACAAAACAAAGGAACAAGGAGAAAAGTGAGAGATAAAGAAAGAAACAGACATGTAACTATAGAGAACAAACTTATGGTTACCAGAGGGTGTCACAGACTATGAGTCTGGAGTTCTCTCTTGTCCAGCAAGAGAATGGACAAAGAAATGAAAACTAGAGAGGCTAATGTCTGGGAGGTGACAAGAGCCTCAAATAGGGCTTTCATCTCTGTATTTATTGAGGTCTCAAGATCTTACACACATGGCGAACGTGAAGAAAACAATCAGATAGTAATCATTAACTTGTGTGTGTAAGAAGCAAAAGCTCTGGGCAGCAAGGGCCATTTGAAGTTATGATCAGAGCACAATACTATGTTGGCACCAGATGGAATGTAGTTTTCTGCAGGTGATATAACAAGTTACTCATGATGCCATTATAATATCTCACTAACTAACCTTAGGCGCTTTGGCCCTGTGGGGGTCGCTTTCTGCCCTCAGCTTTTCTTAACCCATTTAATATAAGAGATTCTTTCTTTCTTTTTCAATGTTTATTTACTTTTGAAGGAGAGAGAGACGGAGTGAGCGGAGGAGGGGCAGAGAGAGAGGGAGACACAGAATCTGAAGCAGGTTCCAGGCTCTGTGCTGACAGCACAGAGCCTGATGTGGGGCTCGAACCCACAAATTGTGAGATCATGACTTGAGCCAAAGTCGGACGCTTAACGACTCGGCCACCCAGGCATCCCTAAGTATAAGGAATTCTTGAACTTATTTCCCCACAACAGAGAAGGTGGGAGAGGGGATGTGTGAAATAGGTGATGGGGTTTAAAGAGTACACTTACCATCATGGGCACTGAGTAATGCATAGAATTGTTGAACCAATATATTGTACACCTGAAACTAATATAACACTGAATATGATATTAGAAACTAATAACACTGTATGCTAACAATAGTGCAATTAACATAAAAATTAAAATTAAAAAAATAAAATCATAAATAAATTGTTACTCCCCCAAATGGTTACAACAACAAAAACAGACACCCTGAATATTTCATAATACTGTAATACAGTTTTTGGTGTGGAGGGGCAGGGGTTTGATTATTTTGATAAACTAAGAGTGCTCTATTTAGGAATTCTCTTAGTAGTCAAACTTGACAGCATATAAAATGGCAAAAGAAGCCTAGTCAGGTGATACTGTAAGTCAGATTTCTGCACCATAAACCTCAGGTGCTGAGAAGCAACTTTAATGAAGAGAATATAGGAGGACACAAATTTAGCAGCCGTGTAACTAAATAATGCAAAGATTGCTAAATTGGAGAATGATGAATGATGTCAAAGTGATAAAAACAAGAGACCAGGTATTGTTACACAGCCGTGGCTTTTATTTACAAATGACTGGCTGCTTCCAGAAGCTGTTGAGGCACAGGAAGTTTATAATTTCCCTCGCTGAGGCATATGCAAGCTGTCCAAACCTCCTCCTTATTTAGTCGAGCTTGTTGGCCTTTGACTCCACACAATCTTTGTGACACTGTTATCAATGATACTTCAGAAACATCTGCTCTAGAGCTATCTGTTACCACCATGGCAGACAGAAAATCTAATGGCACCAAAAGAGAATGACAGGATAAACATTAATGTGTAGTGGCGGTAGGAAACAACACAATAACCATGATTAAGGCCTGCTAAATCTGTCAGCATTTCAATCCCTAGGTCAGTGAATGACTTAAATTATTGCCACATTCAAAATATAAAATGTTGCCTGAAGGTCAAAGCAAGACTAAATTAAAGATTTTGGTGAGCCATTTGTGGTACAATTTGATTCTTTTTATTTGTACAGAATACTTAGAGTGGAGGTTTCTATCTCGTGCTCTTTTATACCACCATTCATTTTCTTATTCACTCATTTACACTTTCATTTATTTGAAAAGTATTTGAGTTTCTACTCTTCTAGATGCTGAGGATATACCAAAGAGTAAGACAGATAAAAATTCTTGCATTCATGGGACTTGTATTCTAGTACCATAAGAAAAATAAAAACAAATATGATAAGTGTTAAGTGTTAACAAAGAGAGATAAAGCAAGGAATGGGAGTTGGAACTAGGGAGAGGAGTCTGCAGGTTATTTAAACCTATTTAGGAGAGGCCAAAAAGCCTTGTCTGATAAGTTTACACATGACTAGACAAAAGGCAAGAGAAGTAAGAGAAGCTTGCTGGAGCTCCTCTTGGCCTGCCCACATCTTCCCTCCAAGGGCTGTCCCGTGGTCGAACTACAACCACAACCCCAAGACGTAGGCCTTGCCAAGCAAGGCCAAGCCTGCTGGCAAGTGGCTACAGGGCACAAATCCAACCCACTCCTGGCTGGCAACCAGGTCCAGCCTCCTGTCCCCAGGGACCTCAGCCCTCAGCTGACCCTGTCCCCAGCCCTGCCTACTATGCTGGTCCCCACCCACCTCCTGCCCACAGGGATTGAACAAATCCCCAAATCTGTCCCCACCATACAGGTGAGCTCTCCTCTCGCTCAGAGTTGTAGTCCCCTCTGCTCTCAAGGGCATGCCTGCCTGTTCACATGCCCAAGGAGAGCTTGGTCCCACTCTGCTGTCCAGCCCTAATGTGCCCTGGAGGACACAGCTGAACACCAAGAACATCTTCCTGGGGTCACTGCCTTTCCATCACCAGAGACTACAAGGTAAGTGGAGGGGAGAGGGAGCAGCAAGGAAAAAACTGCCAGTCCTGGCCATTGGGACAGGTGGAGGGCCAGGCATGCCACCAGGAATGGCAGGGGCTACCCTTTCCTCCTTTTGGTGGTTCATCCTACCAGCACCTCCAGATGTCTACTTACTCCTGTAGATTCATAAAACTTACTCCCGTGATTCATGTGACTCTCTCAGAGTCTATATGTGTTTGCATCAGTACTGCTGGCATTCTAAGATAGATTGTGCTACCTATTTTAGGCATGGAAAAGGACTAACACATTTGCCTTTGAAAATTTATAGAAAAGCTATGTATTCTAGTCAACATCTGTAAAATTTGTTTTACTCAAAAGTGGCTTTTATTTCTACTTGATGATTTGAGACCAGCTATTCGTTAGTTTCAAAAAATATGCATCCCTGAGTGGGATATTTCTATCACCCCCCTTAATTTATTTTCTTCCTAGGATAAGAAGGTTAAAGTTATTTGAAAAAAATGATTTCACTGGGCAAAGGTATTTTTAGAATTTGTGGTCATGTCAACATTTTCTTTTAAACAGCTAGAAAAAGACAAACCAGGAATGAAAAGTTATAGACAAGCCAGCAGTACATAAAGAGATATGAAAATAGTTATTCCCTAGCTCTTTAATTTTTAGCTTGATAATTTCTAAGTGATTGTTTCCTAAGTATGTCATTAAGTCAAAAATGTTAGATTACAAGGAATGTCATGAGCATATTATTTTAATACTATTATTATTTGAGACAGAGAGAGAGAGAGAGAGAATGTGTGTGTGTGTGTGTGTGTGTGTGTGTGTGTGAGTGGGAGAGGGACAGGGAGAGATACAGAGAGAGAGAGAGAGAGAGAGAGAGAGAGAGAGAATCTCAAGCAGGCTCTGCACTGTCAGCACCCAATGCAGGGCTCAAACTCATGAAACGTGAGTTCATGGCTTGAGCCAAAATCAAGAGTCTGACACTTAAGTCACTTAGCCACCCAGGCGCCCTGGGAGAGAATCTTACCCAGGCTCCACACCCAGCCCAGAGCTGAACACAGGGTTCAACATCTCTCAGCTGTGAGTTCATGACCTGAGCCAAAATGAAGAGTTAGACACTTAAACAGTTGAGCTATCCAGGTGCCCCATGAGCATATTCTTGTAAAAGTTTGCTGGTAAATAAAAATTGAAGACATTGGTTGGAGACACACAGTGACATAATATTTGAAAAAATGGGGACAAAACTGCTCACTTGCACAATTTAATTGGGGAATAAATCTGTTTAAACATAGGCCACTATGAAAAGTCACAGTAAACCTCAGACTCATATATATGCCTCACCTCAGCATTTCCATCTGTACATTTCATAAACCACTCAAATTCAGCATGGAAAAAACTACACAAATCTCTTTCTTCAAACTGTGTCTTCCTTTAGTGGCTTATATCTCCAATTATGCAAGCAAGAAACCTGGGAGTCATCCTTGACTCCTGTCAGAGAGGAAGACCTTCCTTTGCCCTACAAGGTCTTTCTAGTTGGACTTAGAATCAAATTGGCATGTGATAACAAGAGAAAATCAAATGTAATTTGTATATATGGGGAATCCACACAGACGTGGAAATTCCAAAGACAATGAGGAGCCATGAAGCTTATATGAGCTAAGAAGGGTAGGGTCTGAAGGAGCAAGGCCATTAGCAGGAAGACGCAAGAAGATGTTTTGAAAAACAAAGTTTGCCCTATTATGCAGATAAGTTTCTTAGGTAAAGGGGAGATTTGATTAATAGATCTGTTCCTCCGACAGGGCAGTTGAAGACCAGGAAGAAAGCTTTTCCTGCATCTTCTAGGTGTTGATTACTTATTTATTTATTTTTAAGTTTATTTACTTATTTTGAGAGAGAGAGAGAGAGAGAGACAGCACAAGCATGGGAGGGGAAGAGACAGAGGGAGAGAGAAACCTAAGCAAGCTCTGTGCTGTCAGCTTGAGCACAGTGTGGGGCTTGAACTCACAAAATGTGAGATCATGACCTGAGCTGAAACCAAGAGTTAGACGCTCAACAGACTGAACCACCCAGGTGCCCCAAGGTTTTGAATACTTATAACTTAAAGTAATGTTTATGCCAAAGTGGCCCATCTTGGGGCAGCCTGCCCTCGGCCCTTACACTGCTGTCTTTTTCTTCACACCTCACAGCCAATTAATCATAAAATTCCTGTTGATTTTATATGTAAAATATCTCTCAGGGTGCCTGGGATGCTCCATCTCAGTCGGACACTTGAGATCTTGATCTCAAGCCCCATGTTGGGCTCTGCACTGGGAGTGAAGACTACTTAAATAATAATAATAGTAAAATAAAATAAAACATCTCTCAAATCTTTCAAATAAGTCTGCTTTTTTTTATTCTCACTGTCAAACTCTTAGTGCTACCTGCCACAATTCCTTACCTAAACTGCAAAAATACTCTTATAAGTAGTTTTCTTTTTCTAATCAGAATGACCTTTTAAACATGCCTTTTGATTCTGCTAGTCTCTTAGAAAACTGTAATTGCTTCTTATTGCTCTTAGGATGAAGACTAAAAATCTTAATATGGTCCTTATGAACCTGTTTCACCCCACTATCCTCACACTTTGAATTGCACACAGATAGACTTACTTTTAATTCCTGTAATGAAATCTGTTCCCCCATCTCAGGACCTTCCCACATGCTCTTCCCTCTGCTTGGAATTCTTTTTCCCTTTTTCAACTCTCAATCTAGGGAAGATGTGCCTGTTATGTACCCTTTGAACAACTCCAGAGTATTGGTCAAAATTTTCATTAAACAGTTAAGTTATGAAGTAGTTTTAACTACTTTTTCAATGAGAATATAAATTCTAGGAAGGCCAGTGACACTTCTCTTTCACTGTAATGTTCTCAAGTACCTGCTGTAGAGAAAGAAAAACATTTCCCTTCTAGGGTTTTTGGATAATCTAATAATTAAATTGATACAAGACAGTTTATCAGACAGCAAACAAAAGTTTAATGGCATGTATACTTCCTGTATACATGGGAGATACCCAGGAAAACTGAGTAATTCCCTGAAATTGCCAAAGCCATCACCTTAAATACCACCTTCAGCTAAAGACAAAAAAAAGATGTTGGGGTGAGGAGTTGGTTATCAGATGTTACCAGGAAAAGCAACTTTAAAGAGCGTTTAAATCCTTGCCTTCTCCATCTATGAGTTTCTAGAGATTGAGTCATCACCTCTTTCCTGGTACAGCATGGAAAACACCATTAAGATGGAGATTTCCCTTATAAATATAAATGTCTCTTACAGAAGTGTAATTTCTACTCAGTTTTCAGAGCTTCACTTGTGTCTGCTGTTTCTTAAAAATAACTAATTTAGGGGCGCCTGGGTGGCTCAGTTGGTTGAGCGTCCGACTTCAGCTCAGGTCATGATCTCATGGTTCATGAGTTCCAGCCCCACATCAGGCTCCGTGCTGACGGCTCAGAGCCTGGAGCCTGCTTCCAATTCTGTGTCTCCCTCTCTCTCTGTCCCTCTCCCCCTCACACTCCCTTTCTCTCAAAAATAAATAAACATTAAAAGAAATTTTAAAATGACTAATTTAAAATAATTGATACTCCAAAGAGGCGTACATTTGAGGTGGCAAAATCTGTTCTATTTTACTATCAAACACCATGTACATAGTAAATTGCTTAGTATATACATTTTACTGAATGAATACTGAGTGCTTTAGACTGAAATAGCATTATTTAAAAGTTATCTCAGAGAGGTGCCTGGGTAGCTCAGTCAGTTAAGCAACCAAATCTTGATTTTGGGTCAGGTCACAATCTCCTGGTTCATGAGTTCAAGCCCTGCATTGGGTTTGTGCTGACCGCGCAGAGCCTGCTTAGGATTCTCTCTCTCTTCCCCCTCTCTCTGCTACTATCCCTCTCTCTCTCTCTCTCAAAATAAATAAACGAGCTTTAAAAAATTAAAAAAAAATAAAAGTTATCTCAGATATTGTATTTTGACAAATCCAAAATTTGTTCTTTAATTGCAGTCTCAGTAGTCCATCACAGCTGACCAAAAGAGTGTTACCCAATATTATCAATTTGAAAAACACAAAATTTATATATTTTCTAGATGATATCAAGGTTTTACATTCATGAGATTTGTGGGCATGACAAGTAGAAATAACTGAATCAGGGCATAATTTCTTTATTTTCCCTTCACCTCAAAATACAGGATATGCAAAGAAGAAAGTGCTAAAAAAAAAAGGCATGAATGGTGGTTGTTTTCATTAAGAGTATCCTTTTTCATCCTTATATCACTCAGGTTATATTTAAGATACATTTAATCATATCTATTGATGGTATTATGTGAATTTCCTTTGATTCCACTGAAAATTCTGTGTAACATCTACATATAATTGTCAGAACATACTTTTAATGCATTTTTAAGTGATATAATTTAGATCTTGGACACCAGTGTGAATTTGCTTTTGATGAACCTTTCACCTTTCATGTCAGGGCTCTGTTTTCTTTTGCACTCCCATATGCAATTTCCACTAGGGTAGTATTCCAATTCTATAGTTCTATCTATATATTAACATGCTAACTGATTTTTAAGGAGTGACATTTTACAACAGAATTTTCCTTTCAAATAGAACTCTTTGATGGATAGGTCTACTTTTAATTTTCTGAGGAACCTCCACACTGTTTTCCAGAGTGGCTGCACCAATATGCATTCCCACCAACAGTGCAAGAGGGTTCCCGTTTCTCCACATCCTCTCCAGCATCTATAGTCTCCTGATTTGTTCATTTTGGCCACTCTGACTGGCGTGAGGTGATATCTGAGTGTGGTTTTGATTTGTATTTCCCTGATGAGGAGCGATGTTGAGCATCTTTCCATGTGCCTGTTGGCCATCTGGAAGTCTTCTTTAGAGAAGTGTCTATTCATGTTTTGTGCCCATTTCTTCACTGGATTATTTCTTTTTCGGGTGTGGAGTTTGGTGAGCTCTTTATAGATTTTGGAGACTAGCCCTTTGTCCGATATGTCATTTGCAAATATCTTTTCCCATTCCGTTGGTTGCCTTTTAGTTTTGTTGGTTGTTTCCTTTGCTGTGCAGAAGCTTTTTATCTTCATAAGGTCCCAGTAATTCATTTTTGCTTTTAATTCCCTTGCTTTTGGGGATGTGCCAAGTAAGAAATTGCTACAGCTGAGGTCAGAGAGGTCTTTTCCTGCTTTCTTCTCTAGGGTTTTGATGGTTTTCTGTCTCACATTCAGGTCCTTTATCCATTTTGAGTTTATTTTTGTGAATGGTGTGAGAAAGTGGTCTAGTTTCAATCTTCTGCATGTTGCTGTCCAGTTCTCCCAGCACCATTTGTTAAAGAGACTGTCTTTTTTCCATTGGATGTTCTTTCCTGCTTTGTCAAAGATGAGTTGGCCATACTTTCGTGGGTCTAGTTCTAGGGTTTCTATTCTATTCCATTGGTCTATGTGTCTGTTTTTGTGCCAATACCATGCTGTCTTGATGATTACAGCTTTGGAGTAGAGGCTAAAGTCTGGGATTGTGATGCCTCCTGCTTTGGTCTTCTTCTTCAAAATTACTTACACATGCTGTATTTTAATTTCCATCCTGTTCTGTGTTTTTAAAATTTCCTTTGTAATTTTCTCTTTGACGTATGAATTGCTTAAAAATGTGTTGTCTAGTTTTTAAATGTTTGAAGATTTTCCCTTTGTTTTTCTGTTATTGGTTTCTAATTTGATACCTTTATGGTCAAGACATATAGTCTATATGATTTCAGTACTTTTATATTTTTGAGGTTTGTCTTATGGCCCAGGATATGGTCTATATTTAGGAATGTTACAAGTGTCCTTGAAATAAATGTCTGTTTTGCTTTTGTAACATGAAAGGTTCTATATATTTCAATTATATCCTGTTGATTGGTTATGTTGTTCAGTTCTTCTATATGCTTGCTGATTTTCTGACTGGTAGTTCCATTAATTAGGGTGTTGAAGTCCCCAACTTAAACAACTTCTTGTATTTGTGGATTTTTCTTTTTCTCCTTCCAGCTCTATCAGTTTTTGTTTCATGGGTTTTGAGGCTCTGTTTGGTGCATAGACATTTAGGATATTGTGTTTCCTGATGAAACACATCCTTATACCATATGTACTTTTTCTTTCTGAAGTCTACTTTATCAGATATTAATATAGACATTCCTGTTTTCTTCTTATTGACTTTTTCTAAAACTTCTTATTGATTTTGCTATATCTTTTTCCAAACTTTTAAATTAAATTTGCCTATTTCATATTTGAAGTGAATTTCATATATAGTCATCAAATTATTGCATCATATTTTTAAATCCACTTTGCTAATCCTATCTTTTACCTGGTATATTTACACTACTTATATTTAAGATAGATATTGATATGTTAGGGCTTAACTCTGTAGCTTTATTGTTTATTTTACATTTAGCTCCTCTCTTTCTTCTTCCTTACCTTCCTTTGGGTTATTTGAACATTTGTTTTAGAATTGTACCTTGACTTTTTATGATTTTCTTGTATGTAATTTTGTATCATTTTCTTAGTTATTATGATACCATATATCATTCATATTGTCACTGAGTAGATATATAAGATCAATTCTCTGCTGGATCACACCAATATCAGGGTGTGTGGAAGTAAAAAGCTAAGTCATACCATTTTGTTGGTGAAGGGTAGACAGTAGAAGCTCAGCTAGACCATAATAACACCTGGAGAATGGAGTGGGGGAAGGATAAAAACAAAGTAGTTTCACCCCTAATAACCTTCAATGACTTGATGCAGTATGGGGTGGAAGCTCAACTCCCCATGAAATCCTCTGACATCAAAGGGGAAAATAGAATATCACCAAGCCAATCTCCCATCATTGTACCACCTTGTTGGTAGAGGGTGGAAGTAAAAACTCATCTCCCCATTGAGCCCCAGTGACAACTGGGGGCAAGTGGAGTGTGAACTACTCTACTTCACAACACCTCCTTCAGTCTTGTTGCTGCTTGGTGGGTGTGGTGGTTTAGCTCCCCAGTGGATCTTGCTAGCTTCTGGAATATGGAGAAAGTGGGGTGCTTACTAACACAGATTTGTACAACTTTGTTCAGTCTCATGTCTGTTGAGTAGTAATAGAAGCACAGCTTACCATTAGAGTACATGGATACTACCCTTGGGAGGATTGGGAGAACTATCTGGTTTCCCTGAGAAAGGATGGAATATCATTTCCCTGCTTGGCCTGCCAGTACCACTTGTCTGGGGAACTGGAACACCACCTGCTTTCATTAACAAGCTAGGGAAAATTAGCTTTTTGCTAGGCTCCACCAACATCACCCAGCAGGGGAATTGGAGAATGCTGTCTGCTTCACCAGGGCTGGAGGATTGGATGAAGATAAGCTCCTAACTTGGCCTTTTTGAAACTACAATAGGGGTGGGAGATGGGGAAGTGGTTTCCATTGGTGTTTGACTGGAATAAGGGGGTGTCGTGAAGTAAATTTTGACCCCCTGCCAAATTCATATGTTGAAACTCTAACCTTCAATGTGCTTGTATTTGGAGATATGGCCTTTAAGGAGGTAATGAAGGTTAAATTAAGTCATAATAGTGAGTTCGTAATCTGGCGGGACTGGTATTTTTATAAGAAGGAGAAGAGAGACCAGAGGTCTTTTTCTGTCTGTCTGTGACAGAGGACAGGCCATGTGAGGACACAGCAAGAAGGTAACTGTCTCCAAGACAAGAAGAGAGGTCTCACCAAAAATAAATCTTAACCTGTGATCTTGTACTTCTAGCCTCCAGTCTCTGAGAAAATAAATGTACATTGTTTAAGCCACCAAGTCTGGTATTTTATTATGGCAGCTTGAGCAAACTTCTATAGGCAGGTATAGCGAAAATGTTTTTCTGTTCTTAGGCCACAATCTCTTCCTGATCCTTTGGTGAGGGGAAAATAGGTTTTCTTAGGGCTTTATTTTTTTCTCTGTGCCTGTTGACATTTCTGGGTTGGGGTCTTCTGTAGCACCCTGTCTAGAATATATGAGAGATGATAAGAAAATCCAGGGAAGTCAACACCATGTCCTCCCTAATATTCCAAAGTCTCTAGGCAGCTCATCTTTTTTCTATCTTTTAGAAATTGCTTATGCTTATTTGTTGTGTTATGTGTTAAATTTTAGTTGTAAGAAAGATGACCTGTGAAAAATATGGCTGCTTCATCATGGTGGTAGCTCTAGAACATTTTACCTAGGCTATCAAAATCTGAAATTAATGAGTACATTTACCCTTCTCCCAAATATTGCAAAGATATAGAGAAGTTTAACTATGATTATTTTACTTTCAGTTTTTATTTCATTGGTTTAAAATATTAAATTTATTTTATAATCTCTTTTATAATTCCAATATCTAAGATTTTTGAAGGTCTGAAATCAATGTCATTGGTTATTGCTGGCTGTCACCTATAATTCATTCCTTCTGTTTGTGTGTGTGTGTGTGGGTGTGTGTGCGTGTGTTTGTGCATTCAGAGAAAGACTTGCTTGATTTACACAAAAATGTTAAAAATGTTCATCTCTGAGTGGTAAAATTATGGATAATATATATTTCATTCTTTTCCAAATTTCCTTCAATAAGTATGGACAGTTGTCACATATACTATAGTCATATAAAACTAATTTTTTTTCTTTTGAAACTTACATTTCTCACTAGAAAGCTAGGCTTGTAGAATATGCCAGATATACACTCAATTAAATGAAAAATAATTTTAATTAAATAAATCATTAACTTGGAAAGTAAATCTCTGTATGAAATTATGATTAAGTAATTTGCTAATTTTTTAACTTGCTGTGGTCATCATCTTGTGCTTCCCATGGCGAGGATGCCTATAATGAGAAAACAAGCAAATATGTTCTCTGTCATAATTGTGGTTAAATCTGGAGAGCTAATGTTAATAAAGTAAGTGTTTAATTTACAGTGTATTTGCAAAATGACACTGAGTCAGGCTGGATTTATTAGTTTTGCATCAGATGGTAAAGAGACCTACAAACAGAAATATAGGAAAGTTTTGGAGGAATAGCACAGAGTATTGATAAGAAGGTGTTAAGAATACTTACGGTAGTTACTGGTAGAAAATTTTAGAAACACTGAGGTGGTATTATGTATATATAGCCAGACAGAAAAGTACCAAATCTAAGAAGTCCCACGAAATGAGCTTCTTCTTCCTCCTTCAGTATTATCTTTTGAAGTCGAACACCCTAATTAATCCTTATCAAATTTCTGTAGAGTAAATATGAATTCAGTGTTAGTTATATCCACAAAAGACCTTGCATTAGTTGGCCAGTCAACAGCATGTGAACCTAAGGCAGCTTCTTTGATCTTTATTTTTCTGCACCTCCTACTAGTCAGCCCTTAAGCTGGCATGATGAGTAGCCAGCTTTCTTGTTGTTGTTTTTTTTTCTCCATCTTTCTATGGAATTACATGGACCCCTAAGTGTTTCTAATTTATATATTTATTTTGAAGGGCTATGTTAAAAGACAGATGGTGACTTTCCACTTCTTTTTTTTCCCTCACATTATCATATCAGTTAAAAATTTTTAATCTTTAAAATTAATTAGTATTGTATTAAAGGAGCTAGACAGAGTAAAATAAATGGGAAATATGTAGAATTCTTTACAGGACCTGGCACTTAGATGTTCAACAAATTTTCTAATTTGTTTTCTGATTAAGCTAGAAAGAAAAATGTCTTTTATGCTATTTAGTTTATTTTTTAATTCAACAAATGTTTTAATTTAACAAACATTATATTGCCTGCAAAGTTTATATTCTGTTCACTATTTTTCTTTCTTATGAATAGCAGACCAGACATGTGTTATTACTCATAATGTAGAAATATGATGGCACACATATATCTATCGTGCATAAAATGAAGCAGTGCGGTATAAGATAATGAACACTTATTTTCAAAGACTCATATTATTATCCAGTCTGCTCTACCTTCCAGCAGGATGATCATAAATCAATCATTTATGTCCTCTGAATCTCAGTTAGCTCATATACAAAAATGGAGTTAATGATACAGACATTGACTATCTTATAGGATTATTACCATAACAATATATAAAACATTTATTTTAATAAATAGAGATTTTAAAGTGATATACAAATGTGTTCTATATATTCACCACTCATTTAGTTCTGGAGATTTTATTTTATGCTGAGGTCTAAGCTCTTTGTAAACATTTTACACAATACTTATACATGTATAGTAAGTGCAAATGATTACATTTTTTATAAGTGAGGAACGTTAGTAAGAGAAATGAGACAGGAAGAGGAACAATACAATTTTAGTCTCCTTCTCAATCTGATATTTTTATGTAGTAGACCACCTCTTCCTTTTCGCCTGTTTTTGAAAACTGTAAACATCAATGAAAATGTCTTAATAAACAATGAAATTAAACCAAGTTATAGAATGTTCAGCTGTATAATTTTTATAACTGAATAGTAACTTCATTGAAGCAAACATACCTTTTCCAGCAGTGTGCATATCAGTCCAGAGTTCCCACGTGAGAATGCTTAATTTAAAATGTGATCAGGGGCACCTGGGTGGCTCCATCGGTTAAGCGTCTGATTTCAGCTCAGGTCATGATCTCACAGTTTGTGAGTTCAAGGCGCAGGTCGGGGTCTGTGCTGATAGCTCGGAGCCTGGAGCCTGCTTCAGATTCTGTGTCTCATTCTCTCTCTGTCCCTGCCCCGCTCTCTTGCTCTCAAAAATAAATAAAACATAAGAAATTAAAATAAATAGATAAATAAATAAAATTTAAAAATGTGATTAAATAACAGCAGAGTAGCTCAGCAGAAGTCTGCTTGTTCCATAAAATGTGATCAAATATATCTGTACACTACAGAATCTTGCACCTTTCTTAGATACTAGGGTACGTATTATATAAAGTTAGTTTCTAAAATTTAATCAACAAGTAATTTACATGAACTTACTTTAATTTGGAAGTCTCAAAAGCTTAATATGTTTGAACAATCAACTAAATGATCTAAAACATCTATTATCATAAATTATGTCAAAGTAATGAAGAAGTCAAATAAATCCTCTTATTTCTTTGACACCAAATCCACATATCAAAAATGTTATCAGTGAAGCAACAGACAAGAGAATATGTGTATTTATGGATGTTCTGTCCATATTTTCTTTTATATTTGATCTCCTTGGCAAACCACAATACAATGGTTGCTTTGGTTACAATGTATTTTAGTTAAGTCACTTTGAATCATATTGTTATTGCCATAGAAAATAAAGACGATTTTTAAAAAGACTATATTCATTTCAAATATATTCATGAGAAATAGACCCAGTGCACTGTTTTTCTGAGCATATCCAAAAAGATGTCAGGCCTTTTCAAATCCAGCCATCTCTTTTGTCATTAACGCTGCTTAAAAGATGAGACAATTTTGTTTCAGATTCAGTATCAAAATATCAAGCCCAACACAATAGTCTCAAACATTACCTCTGTATTACCTCTAACTCAATATGCAGAAAGCACTTACCCTCTGACATTTCGAAGTAATAAATCAGCACCATCTGTCCCTGGCTGTGCTTCTTCTTTCCTCCTTACACTCTGTTAAAGGGCATTTATCATGTTCCTTCCATTAGTGAAAACCATAAAGATATGCTGTTCTGACACCTGTATATCAGCCAAAGTTACACTCCAGGGATGCCAAAATACCTTATCATATTGTCATGAATACCAGCCCCTTTTTGTCCATTGAAAATCTCTGGATTTCTGGAGGAAAATGGCTCTACATAAATTTACCATTATTGGTTGCATTTTGTCTAAGACCCCGTGTCACTTACATTACAGCTTGATCTTAGACTGATTTCTAATGCCAGATAGTGAGATAGAATGGAGAAATACAATCCTGTATCCAAATATGGAAATACCCAAAATCATAATTAATGTGAGATCTTCTGGATATATACACTGCAAATTAGTTTTATGCCTCATAGAAAAATAGTGTTATGGTACACAGATTTAACTATTGTGATTTCACTAATCACAAATGACCTTTGAAAATCCATGCCATATGGTAATTTATATTTCATTATTGCATTCAATAACACTTCTTTAGAGGAGGGAGTTAACTTAGCATGCAGCCTAATGTTTTTCTAGTCATTATTGTGTCTGTTATAGCACTTCAGAGGTGCGACAAACCTTATTCCTGAGAAAATGCTTCCTCTCAAAATGTAATACAACTGAAGAATAAGTAAATGGGGCTAAAAGTAATGGTATACATGGTTTTCAGGATTCCTGGACATATACCAAGAGGCCTCCTATTCTAGATAGGAAGATTCAGAATGGTTTCATGGAAGAAGCAGATGCAAATAGGGAGTACCTAATAGTTAGGAACATTCACTTGTTATTCCATATTTAATCCTTCCCAAAGTTTTGTTTTATAGGAAGAAACAGTCTCAGAGAAGATGAGCAGTCGAGAATCTTTTTGAAGCTTCAAACTCTCTATCTGGAAAAAAAGGCCAGATACCTCAAAGGATACCTAATAGTTATGGGAGTCTATAATTCTTCAGTATTCCTGCCTCATCCTCTTTCAGGATCTGCCACACCTCAGACTCCAGACTATAAATAGAGGTTGTAAGTGAGTGAGTGAGTGAGTGTGTGTGTGTGTGTGTGTGTGCGTGTGTGTGTGTGTGTAGGGCTGGTGATTGGATTGGGAAGAAGAGGGATATAATGAGACTTGTGAGTCTTTCTTCTTGTCCTCTTCTAACTTTTTTTCACACTTTGCACCTCAGTTTTCCCCAACACAAAGTTTTCTGCCTGGAATACTAGTCCCTAGTGCCTAAATACTGCCAATGCACTTGTTGCCTTGCTAGTGCTTCCACCTATCCAGCAGTTTCATCTTAACTTTTCCTAGTTTGGCATCTCTTAACTATAGTCTGATTCCCAACTTTCAGTTACTGGTCTAAGTACACATTTTTATGATCTCCATATTGATTGGTGTATGTTTGAGTATGTTAGAACAAAACACCCTTCTTAATGTCAGCACTTCTTTATCTTTTGTATTACATTATCTTAAAATATCTAGTCTTTAGGGATGATTCTGTTTGAGTTATTGAGGAACTGTAAAGATCTATGAACCCTTTCTCTAACGTCTGGTAGATCTTTGTATTAGAAGAAAAAAGAACACGTAACACAAAAGAGAAGAAAATGTACCACAACAATACATTAAAAAGAAAACACAAACAGAAACCAAATATTTTTCTTCTCTGACCATATATATAAGATACTTTCAAAGCCTAAAATGAAGTTATCATTAAGTTAGATTATTTTTCTTGATTAGGTTACAAGTGGAATAACATAGAAGATTAAATTAATTTGTAACAAATTATTTTACTCTCAAAGTCTGATTTAAAATGCAGAGTTCACATTTATTTTTTTATTACGTTTATTTTTGAGATGCAGAGAGAGAGAGAGCACGAGTGGGGGAGGAGCAGAGAAAGAGGGAGGCACAGAATCTGAAGTAGGCTCCAGGCTCTGAGCTGTCAACAGAGAGCACCATGCGAGGCCCGAACTCACGAACCGTGAGATCATGACCTGAGCTGAAGTCGGAGGCTCAATCGACTGAGCCACCCACGCCCCCCCAAAGTTTACATTTAAATGGTAAAATTAAAAATTTGTCAGACAACTTACAGAACTATAGGCCATTTATATTGCAAGTTACTTAATGTGATCATTTAGTTTTATATGACCATCCATAGTGCTTATTCAATGTGAGGGTATATATATTTTTTAATTTTTTAATGTTTATTATTTATTTTTGAGAGAGACAGCATGAAACAGAGCACAAGCAGGGGAGGGGCAGTGAGAGGGAGACACAATCTGAAGCGGGATCCAGGTTCTGAGCTGTCAGCCCTGAGCCTGACGCGGGGCTGGAAATTGTAAATCCCAAGATCATGACCTGAGCGGAAGTTGGACACCTTAACCGACTGAGCCACCTATATGCCCCAATGTGAGGATAAATTTTGGTTGAAGTCTTATAAAAAATGTTTTTGTAACAAAATGAACTACAAAGACAAAAGATGTGTTAATCAAAATAACATCATTAGGTTTCACCGAGGAACATTATCTTTACTAGTGATTACATTTTTCTTGAAAATAAATAATAAAACTTTTTATGAGAATGTTGCAAAATTACAAAACACAAGATGTTTTAAATAACACATGAATTTTTTTCTTTAGGGGTTTACACAACCATTTTGTCTTATTATTTCTTATTGGAGTAAATCCTTAAAACAAAACTGCATGTATTATTAAAAATGGTTACCAGAAATCCCTGGGAGACCAACATCCTCCTTCCAATTTCTGCATCACTCTTTTTTAACTAACAGTAATAGTAGCATTTATCTTTTCCTGGTCTGTAGGAATGCAAGCATTGTTGTCCACAATGTTTTTATTGTTTTTAAAAAGCATATCTTTGTCATATTCAATATTTTTTGTGCTATCACTGAGGAAATTTATTTTTTTAGATCAAAGAGTATTTACAATAATCTCTAAAAACAAAAAGAAAAGAAAAATCAATTTTGTAATGTGAGATCATATCTTCCATAATATTCCATTATATTCCAACTTTAACAATTCATCAAAATTATAGCAAAGAAATTATATTTTAGTTTTGAGTAGATATTTTAGAAACACACACACATGCACACACACATTTCTTCTGATTTATTTTTCAAAGGTAATTTGTGTTTTCCAATATATACTATGTGGGTTTAGGCAACTGCCCATATCAAACTTGTGAAATGTATTGCTTTTTAATGAAAATATAAGGGTGGGAGCACCATAACATTTCCACTACTTTTTCTATAACCAAACAAAGTGTGTTTGTTTTTAAAAGTACTTTAGCTTATCAGTGCTATTGTCAAAAAGAAGGCACATATTCAGACAGAATACAGGTGTTGGCATTTTTGGATTCCTTTTTCTCTAAATAGGCTTTCCTTTTGAATAAGATTGCATTCAAAGGCCACCTTTCAAAAGAAGTCCATTTATCTCTGAAGTAAGAGTTTTCTGTTTCTACATTTGCATTTTTAAAAGTATTCTAGAAGGAAAAGATGCCACCCCAAACAGTGACGCAACAATACTAACTTGGAAATTTAAAGGCAACCATAGTACTCTATAAGTAATATACTTTCAAACTTCTATTCAAATACTGTCCAAAATAACATTCTTATAAAGAGTTCCTTTGCAAACTCACTGCCAAAAATAGAAGTAGAATAACCCTTCGGATCTTGTGAAGAGAATCAAAGAAAAAGAAAAGCACTTTTATAAAATTATTTTTTGGAAAATAAGTGATCAAATAGACCTGACCTTTTCTTTATAATGACAAAGGGCATACGCATTCTTTGGATCCATTCAATTTTATATCTCTGGAGTCATGGTTACCTTTAAGTTTCCCTAGCAAAATGTTTTTAAAATTGCAATCACAAATATCCTTCTTTTGTTGTGTTGTGTTTTTTGATGAATCTTTCTTAAAAATCTATTTTTACACCTGTGTATTTTAAGAGAAATATTAAGGATGTTTTAAGGGCTTTGCAGGGAAACAGAAAAAAAATTAGTAGAGATTAAAAGTCTATCAACATTACTACAATCCTTTTCCTTAATTGTAGGACAAGCTGATTGGGTAGAGGCCAGTGACATGGGCAGTGAAAGAATTCACCCATGGCAGAAGAAAAGAGATAGAAGGTTACTGAATACACTGCAAGAGACTAATGGACAGGAGAGCAAAGGAAACAGGTGGTGGTGAGGGGCTACATATGGTGGAGTGAGGAAGTATGGAAATATATTGGAATTTCCTATGTTGGTAACTGTAACCAGTTGTAAGTAGCTCATTGGTCAGCTAGGGCCTATGGCTATTTTGAGGTGGGTCGCCTGATACAAAAAGGGCACTCTGACCACGTTTTTATTACTGAAAGCAGGAGATGGCATTTTTATATGAAAGATGTACTCCCTGTACCAGAAAAAAAAAATAACATTCTTTTTTTAATGTTTATTTTTGAGAGAGAGAGAGAGAGCAGGAACAGGAGAGGGGCAACAAGTGAGGGAGACACAGAATCTGAGGCAGGCTCCAGGCTTTGAACTGTCAGTGCAGACCCAACGTGGGGCTCTAACCCAGGAACTGTGAGATCATGAACTGAGTCTAAGTCAGACACTTAACAGACTGAGCCACCCAGGATCCAAAGGAATGTAGCATTCTTATCACCAGTGATGAGAAGCTGAGAACAAGAAAATTGTATGCAGATACACATTGTGAAAAAATAATAAATAACTTCCTGTAGCCTCCCCACATAGTTTAGTTACTTTTCCACAATTGCCTCTCTTTGTCAACCTACTATAAAAGTATGTAGATTTCAACATTTCTTTGAGTTTTCATTCCTTCTAAGGGCTTCCATGTCACATAAAATAATATAAATTTATATACTTTTATTGATTGGTCTTAAATCAGTTTAATTCTCAGACCCACCCAAAAAACTGTGAGTGAAGGTAAAAATTTACCTCCCTTACACCCACATAAGAACATAAACAGAGAGGTTCCGGAAGATGGCGGCGTAGGAGGACGCGGGGCTCACAGCGCGTCCTGCCGATCACTTAGATTCCACCTACACCTGCCTAAAGAACCCAGAAAACCGCCAGAGGACTAGCAGAAGGGAGTCTCCGGAGTCAAGCGCAGACGAGAGGCCCACGGAAGAGGGTAGGAAGGGCGGCGAGGCAGTGCGCGCTCCACGGACTGGCGGGAGGGAGCCGGGGCGGAGGGGCGGCTCGCCGGCCAAGCAGAGCCCCCGAGTCTGGCTGGCAAAAGCGGAGGGGCCGGACGGACTGTGTTCCGACAGCAAGCGCGACTTAGCGTCTGGGAGGTCATAAGTGAACAGCTCTGCTCAGAAAGCGGGAAGGCTGGAGGACAAAGGGAGGGAGAGCTGCTGAGCCCCCCGACGGCAGAGCTCAGCTTGGCGGGGAACAAAGGCGCCAGCGCCATCTTCCCCGCCCATCCCCCAGCCAAAATCCCAAAGGGAACCGGTTCCTGCCAGGGAACTTGCTCGCTCCGCGCAAACACCCAACTCTGTGCTTCTGCGGAGCCAAACCTCCGGCAGCGGATCTGACTCCCTCCCGCTGCCACAGGGCCCCTCCTGAAGTGGATCACCTAAGGAGAAGCGAGCTAAGCCTGCCCCTCCTGCCCCCGTGCACCTCTCCTACCCACCCCAGCTGATACGCCAGATCCCCAGCACCACAAGCCTGGCAGTGTGCAAGTAGCCCAGACGGACCACACCATCCCACAGTGAATCCCGCCCCTAGGAGAGGGGAAGAGAAGGCACACACCAGTCTGACTGTGGCCCCAGCGGTGGGCTGGGGGCAGACATCAGGTCGGACTGCGGCCCCGCCCACCAACTCCAGTTATACACCACAGCACAGGGGAAGTGCCCTGCAGGTCCTCACCACGCAAGGGACTATACAAAATGACCAAACGGAAGAATTCCCCTCAGAAGAATCTCCAGGAAATAACAACAGCGAATGAACTGATCAAAAAGGATTTAAATAATATAACAGAAAGTGAATTTAGAATAATAGTCATAAAATTAATCGCTGGGCTTGAAAACAGTATACAGGACAGCAGAGAATCTCTTGCTACAGAGATCAAGGGACTAAGGACCAGTCACGAGGAGCTGAAAAACGCTTTAAACGAAATGCAAAACAAAATGGAAACCACGACAGCTCGGCTTGAAGAGGCAGAGGAGAGAATAGGCGAACTAGAAGATAAAGTTATGGAGAAAGAGGAAGCTGAAAGAAAGAGAGATAAAAAAATCCAGGAGTATGAGGGGAAAATTAGAGCATAATACATTCTAGCTCCATCCAACTCCATCCATGTCTTCAGAAATGGCAAGATTTCATTTTGTTTATGGCTGAGTAATACTCCAATGACTACATATACCACTTACTCTTTTTTTTATTATTTAAATCTTAGCCAACATAGAGTACAATATTTGTTTCAGGAGTAGAATTCAGTGATTCATCACTTACATACAACATCACATGCTCATCACAAGTGCCTTCCTTAATACTCATCACCCATCTAGCCCATCTCCCACCCACCCCCCTCCATTAACCCTGTTTTTCTCTATCATTAAGTCTCTTGTGGTTTGTTTCCTTCTCTCCTGTTTTCCCCCATTTCACATATGTTCATCTGTTTTGTTTCTTAAAGTCCACATATTAGTAAAACCACATGGTATTTCTTTCCCTGATTGACTTATTTTGCTTAGGATAACACATTCTAGGTCCATCCATGTTGTTTCAAATGGAAAGATTTCATTATTTTTGATGGCTGAGTAATAGTCCATTGTGTGTGTGTGTGTGTGTGTGTGTGTGTGTGTGTGTGTGTAACTTTTTCTTTATCCATTCATCAGTCAGTGGATATTTGAGCTCTCTCAATGGTTTGGCTATTGTTGATAATGCTGCTATAAACATTGGGGTGCATGTACTCTTTGAATTTATATGTTTGTATCCTTTGGGTAAATACCTAATAGCACAATTGCTGAATCTTAGGGTAGTTCTATTTTTAGGTTTTTGGGGAACCTCCATACTGTTCTCTAGAGTGATTGCACCAGTTTGAATTCCCATCAATATTGTAAAAGGGTTCCCTTTTGTCCACATCCTCCCCAACACCAGTTGTTTCTTGTGTTGTTAATTTTAGTCATTCTGACAGGTGTGAAGTGATGTCTCATCATGGATTTGATTTGTATTTCCCTGATTATGAGTGATGTTGAGCATCTTCTCATGTGTCTGTTAGTCATTTGGATGTCTTCTTTGGAAAAGTGTCTATTCATGCCTCTGCCCATTTCTTAACTAGAGTATTTATTTTTAGGGTATTGAGTTTGATAAGTTCTTTATGGATATTGGAAACTAACCCTTTATCATATACGCCATTTGCAAATATCTTCTCTCATTCTGTGAGCTGCCTTTTAGTGTTGTTCATTGCTTCCTTTGCTGTTCCAAAGCTTTTTATCTTGTTGAAATCTCAATAGTTCACTTTTATTTTTGTTTCTCTTGCCTCTGTAGACATGTGTGGTAAGAAGTTTCTATGGCTGATGTCAAAAAGGTTGCTGCCTGTGTTCTCCTGTAGGATTTGATAATTTCCTGTCTCACTTTTAGGTTTTTCATCCATTTTGAATTTGTTTTTGTGTATGGTGTAAGAAAGTGGTCCAGTTTCATTCTTTTGCATGATGCTGTCCAGTTTTCCCAACACCATTTGTTGAAGAGACTTTTTTTCCCATTGGATATTCTTTCCTGCTTTGCCAAAGATTAGTTTGTCATACCATTGTGGATGAATTTTTGGATTTTTTATTCTGTTCCATTGATCCATGTGTCCGTTTTTGTGCCAGTACCATACTGTTTTGATGACTACAGTTTTGTAATACAGCTTGAAGTTTAGTGTTGTGATGCCTCCAACTTTGCTTTTCTTTATCAAATTGCTTTCGTTATTCCAGGTCTTTTCTGGATCCATACAAATTTTAGGATTGCTTGTTATACCTCTGTGAAAAGTGCTAGTGCTGTTTTGATACCGATTTCATTGAATGTATATATTACTTTGGGTAGTATACACATTTTAACAATATTTGTTCACCAAATTCATGAGCATGAAATGTTTTCCCCCAATTCATTGTGTTATCTTCAATTTTGTTCATAAGTGTTCTATGGTTTTCAGAATACAGATGTTTTACCATTTTGCTTCAATTTATTCCTGGGTATCTCATGCTTTTTGGTGCAATTGTAAATAAGATCAATTCCTTTATTTCTCTTTCTTCTTCTTCATTATTGGTGTATAGAAATGCAACAGATATCTGTATCTTAATTTTATATCCTTCCACTTTGCTGGATTTGTGTATCAGTTCTAGCATTTTTCCAGTATGGTCTTTTGCATTTTCTATGTAGAGTACTACATCACTTACAAATAGTGAAAGTTTTACTTCCTTGCAAACTTGGATGCCTTTTATATATTTATTAATTTTGATTGTCTGATTGCTGAGTTTAGCATTTCCAGTACTATGTTAAATAACAATGGTGAAAGTGGACATTTCTGTCTTGTTCCTGATCATAGAGGAAAAGCTCTTAGGTTTTGTTTTGTTTTGTTTTTTTTCCTATTGAGGATTATATTAGCTGTGGGTCTTTCATATATGGCCTTTGTGATGTTGAGGCATTATCCCTCTATTCTCTACTTTGTTGAGGTTTTTATCCAGAATACGTGCTGAATTTCTCAAATGGTTTTTATGCATGTATTGAAAGGATCATGTGGTTCTTATTCTTTCCTTATTAATGTGGTGTATCACTTTGATTGATTTATAGATATTGAAGCACCCCTATAGCCCACTAATAAATACTACTTGAGCATGGTGAATAAATCTTTTATTGTACCGTTGGATTTGATTTTCTAGTAATTTGTTGAGAATTTTTGCAACCATGTTCATCAGGGATATTGGCCCATAATTCTTTTTGTAGGGTCTTTGTCTGGTTTTAGAATCAAGGTAATGCTGGCCTCATAGAATGATTTGGAAGTTTTCCTTCCATTTCTATTTTTTGGAACAGTTTGAGAATAATAGGTATTAATTCTTTAAATGTCTGGTAAAATTCTTCTGAAAGCCATCTGGCCCTGTACTCTTGTTTGTAGGAGATTTTTTTAAATTACTGATTCAATTTCTTTGCTGGCTATGGGTTTTTAAATTTTCTATTTTGTTCTGTTTCAGTTTTAGCAGTTTGTATGTTTCTAGGAATTTACCCCTTTCTTCCAGATTGCCCAATTTGTTTGCATATAATTTTTATAATATTCTCTTATAATTTTTTTGTATTTATGAAGAATGGAAGAAGCAGGGGAACAGAAAAGTGATATAGAAGATAAAATTATGGAAAACAATGAAGCTGAAAATAAAAGGGAAAGAAATGTATTGAATCATGAATATAGACTTAGGGAACTCAATTACTCCTTAAAGCATAATAACATTTATATCATAGAAGTCCCAGAAGAAGAGAGAGGAAAAGGGGCAAAATGTTTATTTGAGCAAATTATAGATGAAAATGTCCCTAATCTGGGGAAAGAACCAGTCATCCAAATCCAGGAGGTACAGAGAACTCCCATCAAAATCAACAAAAGCCGGCCAACACCATGACATATCATAGTAAAATTTGAAAAATACAGAGATAAGGAAAGAATCCTGAAAGCAGCATGGGAAAAGCAATGCCTAACTTACAAGGGAAGACAAATCAGTTTCACAGCAGATCTCTCAGCAGAAATCTGGCAGGCCAGAAGGGAGTGACATGATATGGTCAAAGTACTGAATGGGAAAAATATGCAGCCAAGAATTCTTCATCCAGCAAGACTGTCATTCAGAATAAGAGTGATAAGCATTTCTCAGACAAACAAAAACTAATGGAATTTGTGACCATTAAAGCAGCCCTGAAAGAAATACTAAAGGGGACTCTTTGAATGGAAAAGTAATTCCAAAAGCAACAAGTCTAGAAAGGAATGGAGAAAATCTCCAGAAACACCGGCTTTACAGGTAATACAAGGGCACTAAATTTATATGTATCAATATGCACTCTAAATGTAAATGGACAACAGTTTCAGATTTCCCATCACAACTAAGTTTTAGGTCTTACTACTATTGAGTTTTGGTTGAGCAGGGTTTTACAAAATGACAAGTTTTCAGCAGATAGCAAAAAAGAGAAAGAACAGTCTATGTCAAGCAATGCTGTTATGCAAATTCACAGAAACATAAATAAGTCTGGTGTGTTTGAGGAATTATATCTGGTTTCATGTTGCTAAGGCATAGAATGAGAAGTGAGGAAGGACAGGAAATGAGCTAGATCACCAAGGGTCATATTTGAAATGATAAGAATTTAGATTTTATTGTGTGGCTAATTTGAATGAACTGAAATTTATCCAATATTTTACTCTAGAAAATGTGCACCATAGATTTTATTCTCTACAGCAACTATGGTGGTTGTTTCAGTACTTCAAGTAAGAGATTTTTAGTGCTGAGAATAAGGCAGTGGTAGTCGGTATTGAAAAGTACAAGACTATTTCAAGATCTGGTTCATTGTTGGAATCAAAATAAATGATTTAGAGATTAAATATTGTTTATTCAAAAGAGTAACAAATCTAGAATGACTCTCAGCTTTCAGACTTAGTGACTATAAGGATTTTTTTAAGTGAGTTTTGGTAATTTTTGTATTTCAAGTACTTTTTCCATTTCATTTGTGTTGTAAAATTTATTGACATAAAATTGTTTATCTTATTCCATTATTACTCTTTTAGCATTCATAGAGTATCTGGGGAGATCGCCTTTCTTGTTCATGATAATGTAATATGTGTGCTCTCTCCCCCTGAACTTTTCAGGGACTCCAATTACACAGTTATTAGTTACCTAAAATTGTCGCATACCCCCCTGATGCCCTGTTCTCTTTTTTCCTTCCTTCCTTCCTTCCTTCCTTCCTTCCTTCCTTCCTTCCTTGTTTCTTTCCATATTTTATTTTGATTAGTTCTTATTATTTTATTTTCAAATTTTACCAGTATTTTCTTTTGCAGTATCTATTCTTCTGTTATACAGTACATTTTCATATTATAATTAAAATTAGGTGCTTGATTTGGATTAATTTTCTATCTTTCATGTTTCTTCCTCGGTTTTAGGCATATGTAATACAGTTATAATAGGTGTTTTAAGGACCTTGATTATTAATTTTAATGTCTGTGTAAGTCCTGAGTCTATTATAATTTATTGTGTTTTCTCTCTGTCATTGGTTGTATTTTCCTGACTCCTTGAATGGCTCTCATTTTTTTTATTTGATATCAGGTATTGTGAATTTCACCTTGTTGAAGGCTGCATATTTTTATGTTTCTAAAAATATTATTTGTTTAAGATTAAAAAAATTAAAGTAATTTCTACACTCAACGTGTGGCTCGAACCTACAATACTGAGATCAGGTGTTGCATGCTCTACCAACTGAGCCAGCCAGGTCCCCCCTTTCCTAAAAAATATTCTTGAGATTTGTTCTGGGACGTAATTGATATTTTTAGAAATAGACTGATCTTTTTTGGACTTACTGTAGATTTATTCACTGGAACTGAATAATTATTTAATGTAGGGCTAATCATTTTCCACAAATAAGTCAAAACTCTCTACTCAGTGACCTACAAATAATTAGGTATTCCATTCTCGTTGGTGGAAACAGGCACTATTTCTGGCCCTGTTCTTTCCTAGGTGCCTTGGATAATTCCTCACATGCATTTTCTGATTAGTACTTAATTTAATACTCAAGGGGACCCCTCTGTAGATCCCTGGTATTTTCTCTCTGTAGGGCTCTTTCTTTTCTGGTATTCTATTTTGTGAATTCTCATCCCCTAGGTCTCTCCAGCTCTCAAAATTTATCCTCAATTCAGGAACTCTTCGAGGCTCTTCCTTGGTTCCCCCTCTGTACCATGGCCTGAAAACTCTCTAAAGGCAGTGATGTGGGACAATTTTAGGCCTCACTGTTTCCTGGCTCTCGAGTATCACTGTCCTTCATTGTCTGGTATTCGGTGTTTTGAAACACATTATTTCAAGTATTTTGTCTGGCTTTTTTGTTTGTTTGTTTATAAGTGGAAGAGTATATTTGGTCTCTCATATTCTATGTTTTGGTCAGAAACATAAGTCATAGCTACTCTTTTTGAAAACATCTCTTCCCCTCTGCTTTGTCTACACCTATTTAAGACAGCAAGCCTTATAATACAATTGGGTAGAAAGTAGGAATATAAATGGAAATACCACACAGCATATTGAGAAATGTAATTCTGACAAATCATTTATACAGAAACAGAAATAGAATCCATTTAGAAGTACATGCTGTGAATTATGAGTTTTCATATATGTAATTGATTCTGAGTATTCAATGAGAAGCTATGGATCCCCAATTAGAGCTGTATGGATGCTACCTAGAATCTGAAACTGAGACATAAAGTGTGGTAGATGAAACTGTCCCACTTCAGTTGGGAAGAGTAATGAGTCTATGGAATTGCTGCTTAGGAAAACAGAAGAAGGGGCTCACAAAAGACAAAAAAAATATTAGTAAGCAATAATGTGTGACTACTTGTACTTGCCATCTTATATAAAAGGAAGCCAAGCTATGAGTATTGTCTTACCAATGAAGCACATTATTTTCTCTCCCTCCCTCCCTTCCTTTCTAAAGTAATAATAGCTAACATTCATTGAACTTTTACTATGTAACAGTCACTTCTTTAAGTGCTTAAAATATAATTTATCATTTAATACTGAAAACAAACTTTAAGTACTATTATTGTGTACATTTTACAGAGGTACAACAGGCAGAAAGCTCAAGTAACTTGCCCAAAGTCATACAATTAGGGGCAGAGATTTATGTGATCCCAGTCAGTTTGCTTGATAGCCCATGCTTTTAGCAACTATGCTATGTAGCCTTCCTAGGACAAATGGAAAGACATTTTGGAAAAAAGACTGTTTCATAATAACAATATGTTGTACAAATTTCTCACAATCCCCAATTATGTACCTGACTCTAACCCATGAATTATATCTTATGATGTTTTTAAATTTGTTTTGAATGGACATATACAATATTTATCTTTCTTAAGTTCTTACTAGAACTTGATCACTTCCTTCTCCTTGAAAGACGTTATTTTCTCCTGGTATCTGAGAAACTATTTCCTTGATCTATCACACCTTCACTATCAAATTCATGCACCCAATAAACATTTACTGAGCCATTTAATTTGTGCCATTCTTCTGGGTACTGAAGGTATAATGAGAGATTTGAAGTCCTTGTCTTAAGGAGATCGTATTCTAGTGGAGAAGAAAGACAATTAAAAAGTAAAGCATAATTATGAAACTTAAAATAATGTGGATGAGTAGGGGATTAACCAAAAACACTTCCTCTCCCCATCTCAATCCTCTTTTCAGGAGGGAACTGTATTAGTGATTGATGTGCTTTCCTTCAGGTCTGTATATAAGCACATGCAGATGCACACTGTGTCCACACATATACATATTTATACAAATACACTATATATATATATATATGTATATATATATATATATATATGCTCATGCATACACAGAGAAATATATTTAGACTTAGTTTTCTGAAAAAAATGATTATACAACAAATTTTTCAACCATGAACTTTATTTAATAGTGTATTATTATTACCTTTCCTTTACTTGCTACATATTTTTTCCTTTTTCTTTAACAATTCTCATATTGCTGGACATTTAGGTAATTTCCCAATTTTTGAACACAGATAATACTGCAGTAAACACCTTTGTGCATGAGTGTTTTGTCATTAATGCTAGTATTTTCTTGGGCTAGATCTCAGGAATTGAAGAGTATGCACAAGTAAATCAAATGTCAGTTGAGTTCACCCTGCCTTGTATATCTAAATCAGTCAGTGAGATTAATTCCATCTCAAATCCATTAGAGATTCACAGAAACCTCACACTCCTATCACCATCTCTGCTTCTTAGCTTCTATTCTCTGTGAACTCTTTTAATTTATAGATAATCTTGCTATCTAACATATGTGGCTCTTAATCTGTACCACATTGTGTCAAATACAGGACTTTGCCTCGCCCTATCATTTTTTACAAGAAAAACACCTAAACAAGGCAGTTCTACCTCTACATTTGACTTACAGTTTGTGTTTTTTAAAATGTGTTATTTATACAGTTACTGAGGTTTGCTGTACCTTTATGGATGTCAGCTATAGTCAATGTTTGGTCTTTAGCTCTAACATGTATAATTAACAGACAAGCATGTCATTTGAAAACGTGTATGTGTGAACTAACTTTATGCAAGATTTGGAGAGAGAAAATAGGTTTTTCATTTCAAAACAAAAACCACTCAAAATTTTCTATAATTCCATTCTTAAAAATTTATTTGGTAATTGTACCATGATGTTGAGGTCTTCCGTCCCTGTCCCCACCTCTTTCTGTAGCCATATTTATCTTCCTTTGTCCCTCTTTCTCAGAAAGAAGGAAAACTTTTTTTTTCTATTCTTTTAATGTAAGTATATTCTAATTTATTCAGTCTTATTCCCCAAACTCTGTTTTGCTTTTATTTTTAACATTATAAACAATTTATCCATAATTTTAAAAGTAAAATTTTAAAGTCCTGCTTGTTTGCCTTTTTGACAGTACTCATTCTTATATAACCTTTTTCTAAGGAGAGGGAAAAAGACGGTTTTATTCTTCTAGGTACACATATTTACAATTTTTTAAAGTTTATTTATTTATTTTGAGAGAGAGAGAGAGAAACAGAGCACAGAGGAGGGGCAGAGAGGGAGGGTGAGAGAGATTCCTAAGCAGGCTCCACAGTGTCAGTGCAGAACCCAATGTGAGGCTTGATCTCAGGAACCATGAGGTCATGATCTGAGCCAAAATCAAGAGTCAGAGGCATAAGTGACTGAACTGCCCAGGGGCCCCCTATTAAAAAAAAAGTTTATTTATTTTGAGAGAGAGAGTACAATTTTGATAAATATTGTAAAATTGCTCTGTGAATAATGGACAGTACTATTTTGCAATATCACAAAGTATGTGTGAAAATGTTAACTCTCCAAAGCCCTTACTAACCAAATATTATCAAACTCACGATTTTTTGTTTTTTATTTTTTGTCTATCAAAGGGAAAATATTATTGTATTGTTTTCATAATTTTAATTTGGAAAATTGGTGAAATTGAATAAATTTCAAAAAGTATTTATTGAATTTTCAAGTTTCTACTCTGTGAAATGCCAGTATATACACTTTACCCACAATTTTAATTAGGTATTTGATGTTTTGATATAAAAGCACAGCTCTAGTGAATTCTAAGCTCAGAGTGAATTCTAAACCTTTACTTTTGTAAATGATGTAGATGATATCTCTCAGACTGCTGTTTCTTTGTGCACTTTGTTTATGGTGTATTTTGTAAAGCCTCTTATTAGTTCTAAAGATTATAAGTTTTTTCCATTAGTTATTCTAGGTAGACAATCATATAAGAAACAACATATGATTGTTTTTCCTTCCATTTTATATATCTTTTACTGCATAATTATATTTTCTAAGATTCTGGATCAATGTTGAAAAATAGTTATGATACTAGACACTTTTGTGTTGTTCTCAACTTTACTTGGCTTCTTGTCAGAGTTTCACTATCAAGAATGATATTCTTACTTAACTTTTGATAACTAACTATTAAGTTGAAAACATATCTTCCTATTTTTTGGCTACTAATAGTTTTAATTTTTTTCTGTTACAGAATTTTTTTCATTCCATTGTTTTTCCAGCATTAGTTTAGATGATCATATGATTTTTTTAAACTACCAATTATATATTTTTCTATAATTAACAATCATTGCAATATTATGATTGTCCCTACTTAGTTGTAATAAGACATTTTTTAAAATTATTTTGCTAAAATTTTACTTAAGATTTTATCATCCATGCTCATGTGTGAGGTTGGTCTTTATTTTGCAGTTTTTTTAATCATTATTGACTTCATATAGATGTTATTCTAGCTTCAATGCACTAGGAAAGCTCCATCAGTTTCTAGTTAAGCAATTTCCTTAACTTCTTTGGCTTCAAGTTTCTTATCCTTTCCATGATATTTAGTATATTCCAATTGTTACAATTTCACCTAGGGTCATTTGGGGAGTATATACTGAGTAACTTTTAAACTTTTCTAAGATTTTGGAATATTAACATCCTCTTTTCTATCTGAGTCAATTTTTTTTATTTATAATTTTCTGGAAAATAATTTATTTCATTAAAATTTACAAATTACGGCGCCTGGGTGGCTCAGTCGGTTAAGCGTCCGACTTCAGCTCAGGTCATGATCTCGCGGTCCGTGAGTTCAAGCCCTGCGTTGGGTTCTGTGCTGACCGCTCAGAGCCTGGAGCCTGTTTCGGATTCTGTGTCTCCCTCTCTCTCTGACCCTCCCCCATTCATGCTCTGTCTCTCTCTGTCTCAAAAATAAATAAACGTTAAAAAAAATTAAAAAAAATAAATAAAATTTACAAATTAATGGTAAAACCCTTTATATTTTGAAAAGAAAGCTCATCTTTTGTGTCTGCACTTAAGATATTTTATTATCGTTAATTTAATTTTTAAAGATTGCTCCTTAGAATTGCCAAATATTTGTCCATTTTATTATTATTTCTAATGCAATGGCTTATACGTTTATCAAGTATTTTAATTTTTTCTCAATATTTATTACTTTTTTATACATTATTTAATTTACTTCACATTATTTGTCATATATTTGTCTCAATATAAATTTTTATTTTTATTTTTATTATTTTTTTAATATGTAATTTATTGCCAAATTGGCTTCCATACAACACCAAGTGCTAATCCCAAAAGGTGCCCTCCTCAATGCCCATCACCCAATTTCCCTTTCCTCCCACCCCCATCAACCCTCAGTTTATTCTCAGTTTTTAAGAGTCTCTTATGGTTTGGCTCCCTCCCTCTCTAATTTTTTTTTCCTACCCCTCCACTATGGTCTTCTGTTATGTTTCTCAGGATACACATAAGAGTGAAAACATATGGTATCTGTCTTTCTCTGTATGACTGACTTCACTTAGCATAACAGTCTCCATTTCCATCCACGTTGCTACAAAAGGCCATATTTCATTCATTCTCATTGCCAAGTAATATTCCATTGTGTATATAAACCACAATTGCTTTATCCATTCATCAGTTGATGGACATTTAGGCTCTTACCATAGTTTGGCTATTGTTGAAAGTGCTGCTACAAATATTGGGATACAAGTGCCCCTATGCATCAGAACACCTGTATCCCTTGGGTAAATTCCTAGCAGTGCTATTGCTGGGTCATAGGGTAGATCTATTTTTAATTTTTTTTAGGAACCTCCACACTGTTTTCCAGAGCGGCTGCACCAGTTTGCATTCCCACCAACAGTTCAAGAGGGTTCCTATTCTACACATCCTCTCCAGCATTTATAGTCTCCTGATTTGTTCATTTTAGCCACTCTGACTGGCATGAAGTGGTATCTCAGACTGGTTTTGATTTGTATTTTCCTGCTGAGGAGTGACTTTGAGCATCTTTTCATGTGCCTGTTGGCCATCTGTATGTCTTCTTTAGAGAAGTGTCTATTCATGTCTTCTGCCCATGTCTTCACTGGATTGTCTGTTTTCCAGGTGTGGAGTTTGGTGAGTTCTTTATAGATTCTGGATACTAGCCCTTTTTCTGATATGACATTTGCAAATATCTTTTCCCATTACATTGGTTGCCTTTTAGTTTTATTGTTGATTCTCCTGCATGTTGCTGCCCTGTTTTTCCAGCACCATTTGTTAAAGAGGATGTCTTATTTCCATTGTTATTATTTCCTGCTTTGTCAAAGATTACTTGGCATACTTTTGTGGGTCCAATTCTGGAGCCTCTTTTCTCTTCCATTGATCTATGTGTCTGTTTTTGTGCCAATACCATGATGTCTTGATGATTACAGCTTTGTAGTAGAGGCTAAAGTCTGGGATTCTGGTGCCTCCTGCTTTGGTCTTCTTCTTCAATATTACTTTGGCTATTCGGGGTCTTTTGTGTTTCCATACAAATTTTAGGATTGCTTGTTCTAGTTTCGAGAAGAATGCTGGTGGAATTTTGATTGGGATTGCATTGAATGTGTAGATAGCTTTGGGTAGTATTGACATTTTAACAATATTTATTCTTCCAATCCATGAGCATGGAATGGTTTTCCATTTCTTTGTATCTTTTTCTATTTCTCTCATAAGCTTTCTATAGTTTTCAGGAAAAAGATCTTTTACATCTTTGGTTAGGTTTATTTCTAGGTATTTTATGATTCTTGGTGCAGTGTCAATGGGACCAGTTTCTTTGACTTTCTGTTGCTTCATTATTAGTGTATAAGAATGCAACTGATTTCTGTAAATTAATTTTGTATACAGTGACTTTGCTGCATTCTTGTATCATTTCTAGCAGACTTTTGGTGGAGTCTATCGGATTTTCCATGTATAATGTCATGTCATCTGCAAAAAGTGGAAGCTTGACTTCATCTTTGCCAATTTTGATGCATTTGATTTCCTTTTGTTGTCTGATTGCTGATGCTAGAACTTCCAACGCTATGTTAAACAACAGCGGTGAGAGTGGACATCCCTGTTACGTTCTTGATCTCAGGGGGAATGCTCTCTTTTTATCCCCATTGAGGATGATGTTAGCTGTGGGCTTTTCATAAATGGCTTTGATGACGTTTAAGTATGTTCCATCTATCCCGAATTTCTGGAGGGTTTTTTATTAAGAAAGGATGCTGAATTTAGTCAAATGCTTTTCTGAATGGAGTGACAGGATCATATGGTTGTTATCTTTTCTTTTATTAATCTGATGTATCACATTGATTGGCAAATGTTGAACAAGCTTTGTAGGCCGGGAATGAATCTCACTTGCTCGTGGTGAATAATTCTTTTCTATGCTGTTGAATTCAATTTGCTAGTATCTTTTTGAGAATTTTTGCATCCATATTCATCAGGGATATTGGCCTGTAGTTCTCTTTTTTTGTGGGGTCTCTGTCTGCTTTAGGAATCAAAGTAATGCTAGCTTCCTAGAATGAGTCTGGAAGTTTTCCTTCCCTTTCTATTTTTTGGAATAGCTTGAGAAGGATAGGTATTATCTCTGCTTTAAGTGTCTGGTACAATTCCACAGGGAAGCCATCTGATCCTGGACTCTTCTTCGGAGATTTTTAATAACTGATTCAATTTGTTCGCTGGTTATGGGTCTGTTCAAGTTTTCTATTTCTTCCTTTTTGAGTTTTGGAAGTGGGCGGGTGCTTAGGAATTTGTCCATTTCTTCCAGGTTTTCCAGTTTGTTGGCATATAAATTTTCCTAGTATTCCCTGATAATTGGTTGTATTTCTGAGGGATTTGTTGTAATAATTCCAATTTCATTCATGATTTTATCTATTTGCATCATCTCCCTTTTCTTTTTGAGAGGCCTGGCTAGAGTTTTATCAATTTTGTTTATTTTTTCAAAAAAACCAACTCTTGGTTTCACTGATCTGCTCTACATTTTTGGTTTTTTGGTTTTTTTAAGATTATATATTGTTTATTTGTGCTCTTATCTTTATTATTTCTCTTCTGCTGCTGGGCTTGGGGTGTCTTTGTTGTTCTGCTTCTATTTCCTTTAGGTGTGCTGTTAGATTTTGTATTTGGGATTTTTCTTGTTTCTTGAGATAGGCTTGGATTGCAATGTATTTTCCTCTCAGGACTGCCTTTGCGGCATCCCACAGCATTTGGATTGTTGTCTTTTCATTTTCATTTGTTTCCATGTATTTTTTAATTTCTTCTCTAATTTCCTGGTTGACCCTTTCATTCTTTAGTAGGGTGTTCTTTAACCTCCATGCATTTGGAGGTTTTCCAGACTTTTTCCTGTGGTTGATTTCAAGCTTCATAGCATTGTGGTCTGAAAATGTGCATTGTATGATCTCAATTCTTGTATACTTATGAAGGGCTGTTTTGTGACCCAGTATGTGATCTATCTTGGAGAATGTTCCATATGCACTCAAGAAGAAAGTATATTCTGTTGCTTTGCGATGCAGAGTTCTAAATTTATCTGTCAAGTCCATCTGATCCAATGTATCATTAAGGGCCCTTGTTTCTTTATTAATCCTGTGTCTAAATGATCTATCCACTGTTGTAAGTGGGGTATTAACGTCCCTAGCAATTACCACATTCTTATCAATAAGTTTGCTTATGTTTGTGGTTAATTGTTTTATATATTTGGGGGCTTCCATATTTGGCGCATAGACATTTATATTTGTTAGCTCTTCCTGATAGATAATTATTATATAATGCCCTTCTTCATCTCTTGTTACAGCCTTTAATTTACAGTCTAGTTTGTTTGATATAAGTATGGCTACTCCAGCTTTCTTTTGAGTACCAGTCGCAAGATAGATATTTCTCCATCCCCTCACTTTCAATCTGAAGGTGTCCTCAGTCTAAAATGAGGTCTTGTAGACAGCAAATAGATGGGTCTTTTTTTTAATCCATTCTGATACCCTATGTCTTTTGGTTGGAGCATTTAGTCCATTTACATTCATTGTTATTATGGAAAGATATGGGTTTAGAGTCATTGTGGTGTCTGTAGTTTTCCTGCTTGTATTAGTGTCTCTGGTACTTTGTAGTCCTTGAAACATTTCACTCACAGAATCCCCCTTAGGATCTCTTGTAGGGCTAGTTTAATGGTGATGAATTCCTTCAGTTTTTGTTTGTTTTGGAAAGCCTTTATCTCTCCTTCTATTCTGATTGACAGACTTGCTGGATAAAGGATTCTTAGCTGCATGTTTTTTCTGTTCATCACATTGAAGATTTCCTGCCATTCCTTTCTGGCCTGCCAAGTTTCAGTAGATAGGTCTGCTACTACCCTTATGTGTCTACCTTTGTATATTAAGGGACCACTTATGCCTACCTGCTTTCAGAATTCTCTCTTTATTCTTGTATTTTGCCAGTTTCACTATGATATGTCGTGCAGAAGATCGATTCACGTTACATCTGAAAGGAGTTCTCTGTGCCTCTTAGATTTCAATGCCTGTTTTCTCCCGCAGATTAAGGAAGTTCTCAGCTATGATTTGTTCAGGTACACCTTCAGCCCTTTTCTCTCTCTTTTTCCTCTGGAATTCTTTTGATATGAATATTGTTCCATTTGATTGAATCAGTTCATCCTCTAATTCTCCCCTCAGACTCCTGTTTTTTTAATCTCTCTTTTTCACAGCTTCCTATTTTTTTTCATAACTTTACCTTTTAATTCACCTATTCTTTCCTCTGCCTCTTTAATCTGTGCTATGGCTGCCTCCATTTCATTTTGCACCTCATTTATAGCATTTTTTAGTTCCTCACGACTATTTTTTAGTCCCTTGATGTCTATAGCAGTAAATTCTCTGCTGTCCTCTATGCTTTTCCAAGCCCAGCGATTAATTTTATGACTATTATTCTAAATTCTTGTTCCATTATATTGCTTAAATCAATTTTGATCAATTTGTTAGCTGTCGCTACTTTCTCGAGTTTCTTTTGAGGAGAATTCTTCCATTTCATCATTTTGTGTAGTCCCTGAAGTGGCTCCAAATTGTAGGGCACTTCCCCTGTGCTGTCCAGAGTTACTTGTGTTGGTGGGCTGGGCCGCAGTGAGACTCAATGTCTGTCCACAGCCCACCAGTGGGGCCACAGTCAGACTGTTGTGTACCTGATCTCCCCCTCACCCAGGGGCAGGACTCACTGTGTAGTGGTGTGGCCCCTTCCTGGGCTACTTGCACACTGACAGGCTTGTGGTGCTGCTTTGATGAGATCTGGAGTATTAGCTACAATGGATCCCCAAGGTGCACAAGGGTGGGAGGGTGCAGGCTCAGCTGGCTTTGCCATCCATGGTCCCCTGTGGGAGGGGCCCTGCAGCACTGGGAGTGAGGCAGGCCCGTTGGGGGGATGGATCCACAGAAGCACAGCATTGGGCATTTGAGCAGTGCAAGAAAGTTTGGTAACAGGAACTGGTTCCCTTTGGGATTTCGGCTGGGGGATGGGAAAGGGATATGGCGCTTGCCAGAGCCTTTGTTCCTTGCTGAGCTGAGCTCTGTCTTCCAGGGCTCAGCAACTCTCTCTCCTGGTGTCCTCTCACCCTCCCCGCTCTCTGAGAGCAGAGCTGTTTACTTTTAACATTCCAGATGTTATGTCCACTGGCTGTCAGAACTCACACAGTCCAGCCCCTCTGCTTTTGCAAGCCAGACTTCGGGGGCTCTGTCCTGCCTGGCGAGCTGCCCCTCCACCGCCCTGGCTCCCTCCCACCAGTCCTTGTAGCATGCACTGCCTCTCCACCTTCCCTACCCTCTTCTGAGGGCCTCTTATCTATGCTTGGCTCCAAATAGTCCTTTCTGCTAGTCTTCTGGTGGTTTTCTGGGTTATTTAGGCAGATGTGGGTGGAATATAAGTGATAAACAAGATGAGGTGAGCCCAGTATCCTCCTATGTCACCATCTTCCCAGGTCTCTCATGAATTTTTTTAAAATATGTATTTTTATTTATGAGAATGAGAGAGAAAGAGAGCATGAGTTGGGGAGGAAAAAAGAGAGGAGACCCAGAATCTGAAGCATTCTCCAGGCTCCGAGCCTTATGAGGGGCTTAAATCATGAACTGTGAGATCATGACCTGAGCAGAAGTTGGATGCTTAACTGAATGAGCCACTCAGGCTCCCAGACAAATTTGAAATCAATATATTTTTATTTTTCTTATTTTCAATAAATGAAAATAAGGCTATGTGCATTCCTTTCAGAACTGCTTTGTTTCTAAACTAAACTTTGAGATGAAATGATTTCATGTTTTTTTTTTCTTTCTAAGTTTTCTATATTTTAGTGTTTATTTTTTGTTAAAGCAAGGTAATTGGAATAGTTTTTTTTTTATTTCAAGTCACCTTTTATTTTTTGGCTAATATTTTGATATATTTCTAGTTAATCACACTGAGGTTGAAGAAAGGAAAGTAACTTCTATGTTTTCTGCTCTGTAGTTCATTGAGTTTTTCCTTGTGACTTAGTACCTGATAAATATTGTAAGTTATCTATGAAAAATTGTGGAAATTTCAACTTATGATAGACTCCCAAAATAGAAGTAATTTAAAAATAAATATGTTACTTGCCTTGATAGAGTAATTTTCAACAAACCAATACTCCTGTTGGAAAAAAACAGAAAGAATGGGTGAAATTTAGGATTTATTTTGAAGTTCTCAGGATAGTTTCAAAGACAATTAGGATTTGAAAGTTCAAGTTTTAGGAAGAAAGATTATTGAGGTAAGCCTACCTTTAATCTGCTACTTTTCATTCTTGGTCCATTTGTTGATTCTCAACACCAAGAAAGAGGCAGAGAAGCCAGGATAGTTTTAGTCAATCTAACAGAATTGTTGGGAGGGGGTAAGATATTGGATTTCTGGTGTTGAAAGACATCATGACATTAGAGGCTAAGATCCTAGAGAGAAAGAAGGCACAAGTACATGAGCTAGACCTTGGCACCATTATTTTACTTAAGACCATTTCTCACTAAGTTGCACAGGGCAAGATGGTAAGAAAACAAGCAGAAAACAACTGAAAGGCAAATCAGGGTTTTCCATGGTTTTATGTGAAGGGAGCAAAAAAATTGGAGTTCAGAATTCCTCATTAGGTAGCATCCTTAAGAGATACTACACACTTTTGGTTGGAATCCATGATAAATTAAACTCTAGGAATTTAGGCAAACAAAAGTAGTTTATAGACTGCAAAGAAAGCTTGGGTCACTTAGTCCAAGATTGGATTCAGACAATCTGCACCTTTTCACACTGGATAAGAGATAGCATAAGTCTTCTCTGGAGGAAGATAATGCCATGTAGAGCTTCCATAATTTTTCAAAGATAATGTCTGGCACTCAATAATAAAACATTAACCAACATAACAAAAATCAATTTCAAGAGAAGAATATGAACAAAAGATAAAGACTTGCTGGGAGTCCAGTTATTCAGTAGTCAAACTGACTTTAAAATTATTGTGATTAATATCTTCAACAAGTACATAGCAAGAGAGTAGCCTTGAATTTTCCTAAATGAGTAAAGGCCATTGAGCTGCAATTCAAGAGTTGTGATAAAAAATTGTGATATTGTAGAAAAAATATAAGGAAAGCCACACACACACATTATAGTGAAACTGTGGAAAAATAATGTCAAAGAGAAAATCTTAAAAACATCTACAAAAGAAGACTCACCACCTTCAAAACAGCAGCAATTAAACAGAAAACTGCAAAGCACTGCTGTGAATAATTAAAGAAACTAAATAACTGAAGGGATTAAACCAGCTAATGAATTGGAAGACTTTATAGTGTAATTATATCAGTTCTCCCCAAATTTATTTGTAGATTTATTGTAATCCCAATAAAACTATCAGCCAGCTTGTCTGTGTGTGTGTGTGGGGGGGAGAGATTTGACAAGCTCATTCTAAAATTTATAAAGATTCTAAAATTTATAAAGAACTGTAAAGGCTCAGAATAGCCAAGACAACATTGAAAAATAAGAACAAAGCTGGAGGATTTATACTACCAATATTAAGACTTATAAAGTTCTAGTTATTAAGACACCATTTATTGTGCAATAATAGACTAATAGGCCAAAGAAACAGGCACATATAGAAATAGAGCTACATGATCAAGTCTTCACTAAAATTAAATGAGGAAAGAATAGTACTTTCAATAAATAGTGCTGGATTAATTGGATATTCAAATTAAATTTTTATTTCTTTCTCCTACTATTGAACAAGAACAACAACAATAACAACAACAAAACAATTCCAGATGTATTCAGACCTAAATATAAAAGGTAAAACATATAGATCAAGGAAGAAATTTTTGGAATACACAAAGAACTCCTAAATAGGAAATAAAAAGATATATCCATAAAGCAAAAAAACTAATAAATTGTGCTAATTAAAATTAAAAATATATTTTCATCAGAAGACATAAATAAAAGAGTAAAAGGGAAAATTATAGAGTAAGAAATATGTTTATAATTATTTTTTTATGTACAACAAAGGACATGCATCCAGAGAAATAAACAAAGTACAAGAAGACTCAAAAGAAGAAAAAGGCAAAAACTTAAATAGGTTCTTGGGGCACCTGGGTGGCTCAGTCAGTTGTGTCCAATTCTTGATTTCAGCTCCGGTCATGATTTCATAGTTCATGAGATCGAGCCCTGCATTGGGCTCTGTACTGACAGTGTGCAACCTGCTTGGGATTTTCTCTCTCTCTCTCTCTCTCTCTTTCTGCATCTGCCCTGCTCACTTTCTCTCTCTCAAAAAAAATAATTGAATAGGTTTAATATATATATATATATACACCCAAATGGCCAATATACATAAAAAAGTTTTAAGACAAAACAATGCAAGTTAAAGTGTGCCTGGGTGGCTCAGTTATTTAAGAACCTGACTCTTGGTTTCAGCTCAAGTCCTGATCTGGCAGTTCGTGGGTTCAAGCCCTACACTGGGCTATGCACTGGCAGTGTGGAGCCTGCTTGGATTCTCTCTCTCCCTTTCTGCCCCTCCCATGCTCTCTCTCTTTGTCTCTCAGGACAAATAAATAAGCTTAGAAAAACAGTGCAAGTTAAAACCACAATGAAGTACTGCTACACATTCACTAGAATGAATACTTTTAAAAGACTGACAATAATACTATAATCTAGAAAGCATACAGAACAATGAGAACTTTCATACACTGTTAACTGAAGTGCAAATAGGTACAAACACTCTGGAAAAAATACAATATATTTAAAAGCTGAATATATTCTAATTATGAAACCCAACAATTTTTACTCGTAGGTATTTGCCTAATATATGAGTGCATGTATCCATCAGTGTAATATAGAAGAATGTTCATAGCAGCTTTGCAAAAAATATCCCCAAACTAAAAATAATCCAAATATTTATAAGTAGTAGCATGGATAATAATCTGTTCACATTAGTATTACTACACAACAAGAAAAAAAGGAAAATAAAATCACTAATACATGTAACATTATGATGAATCTCAGAAACAATATTGGCTGAAATGTGCTATAAACAGGGAGTAATTACATTTAATTACAAGATAAAATTTTTATAAAATTTTAAAAACAGCTTAACAAAACTACTTCATGATATTAGAAATCTAGATAATGATTACATTTGTTAGGGGATAGTAACTGCTTGGGTTTATAATGAGGGCCAATGTTGTGTTGATGTTCTGTGAAAGAAGTGAAAGGATAAAATAGAATCTATAGTATAACAACCAAATCTTTGAAGGCAAAAGTATTGGTCATCTGAATGTCAGGTTTTTAATATAATGAGCTGGTAGGAAAATGTTTAAAAATTTATGACAAGGCTAAAATGACTACCAAAGACTAGGACAATCCAATTCTGAAAGTTACATGGTCTAAGTGATAGAATTTTTGATGATTCAAATTATGAAAAGTTTTTGCCATTGTTAATAAATTCTATCAAAATATATATAGAAGTAGCAAATATTCTTTATATACTTGGTGGAAATAAATATATTTAATATCTCTAGGGATGCAAGCTACAGACCTGAACTATATTTTTAAATTATACTCATCTAGACATAGATATTGTTTTAAAATTCTGTGAGTATAAAGTGTAAATGTTATATTATATATTTTATTTTTCTGAAATAATAATATATTTGAACTCACATGGAATAATAACCTGAATTTTACTTTATACCATTAATTTATTAATATATAAAATTTATTGATCAGCTACTATATGCCTTGGTAAGCAATGGGAAGAAGATGCAATACTTGACCTTAAGAATTTTGTGACAGTTCAGTGTTACAGATAGCAACAACCATGGTAGAAGTATAGTATATTGGTTGATAGAATGATGTCTGACTTAAATTGTCTGGGTTAAAAATCAAGCTTTCTCCATTTTCTAGCTATGTGACTTTGTACAATATGCTTAACCTTATACCCATTTCTTCATCTAAAAAAGGGATAATAATAGTACTAACCTACATTGTTATTGTGAGGGATAAATTAAAGGCAATAATATAGCTCAATTGCTTAGCACAATGTCTAGCATACAGTAAATGCATAATAATTCTAATTATTATTATAATTAAACCAAATGTTGTGATATGTTTTATAATAAAGATCAGTACAAGATGAATCCAGACTGAGAACCCAGAATAGAAGTAACAAAGTAAATGTTGGTAGTTTAGAGAAGAACTTTGGTAGATGACATATTCCAAGGTCATATTTCAATAAATACCTATTATTTGCCTTCCAGTGCTAGGTATTGTGCTTGGTTTTGAGAATATAATGCAAACAGATACCAATTATCTCCTTCAAGTTGCTCACTGTCTATTAGGGAGATAATTATAATGTAGCATGACATGCCGTAATTAAGTACAAGGTATTCTATGCACATAGATATAGTCAGGGCATCTTAATATTGGGAGACCAAGAAAGACTTCTTGAAGAAAATGTTATTTAATGTTAGAGGTGAATAATACATTTTAGTAATCCAGGAGAAGCAAAGGAGGCTTAGTATTCCAGAAAGAAATAATATATACAAATGGCTGAAAGAAGAGATAGCACAACACATAATTTTCTAGAAGTGAGTCTAAGACATTTGCATATTACCCCCCTCTCCAGCTTTAGATGTGAAAGGATTTCAATAGCATTTCAATAGACAATGAGGAGAGCTAAAGTCAAGGTCTGTATTTCTGTACTTTGGCAAAGTTTTAAAAGGAATCATATCTGAGGTTTATGGAAAAAAATGTAATCCAAGAGAAGGCTACAAATAAAAGTATATCTTTGAAAAATTTACTAAAAGAAACAGAAGGAATTTTAGAACCTACCTGTTTCAGATTCTCATTTGTACAAGAATTGATTTTTTCTATGCTATAAAACCTGATGATTGCAAGCAAAAAAAAAATTTGATATAAAAAATACAACAGATAAAAAAGGATATATTGGAATAGACTAATGTAAGAAAATGCAATGGTAAAATTAAAACTTACCTTGGAGGAAGTAAGAGTTAGAATTGACCCTCCAAAATAAATCAGACATGTAGACTGTAGTAAACTGAAAGGTTAACTCCCCTAAAATATCCACATCAAATCCCTGGAACTTATGAATGTTATCTTATCTTATGGAGCATTAGATGTAATTAAGGATCTTGAGAGGTGGAGCTTATCTTGGATTGTCCTGGTGGGCCCTAATTGCAATCACATGTGTCCTTATCAGAGACATGCACAAGGAGTTGTGAGAGACATACACAGAAGAGAAGGTTACATGAAGATGGAGGCAGAGATCAAAGTGATGAAATCAATGAATGCCTAGAGCCACAAGAAGCTAGAGGCAAGAAACAGAATAATCCCTAAAGCACAGCCCTTAACTAACCTTGATTTCAGACTTATGGCCTCCACAACTATGCCAGAATAATGTTATTTAAGCTACTTAGCTTGTAGCATTTTTAACAACACTTTCATGAACTAATACACTACTACTAATAATAATATTAATAATATAATAAAAGTATTTTCATATATGTAAAGATTTAGAACATATGTTACTTCTGTGCCCATTCTAAAAAAAATAATATGTATTAGGTGATACAGACGGTTGAAAATGAAATAAAATCAAGAATTCAGAAATGTCAATGGGTATATAAGCATTGGAAATGCATTTTGAAGTTACATATATGGAATTAAGTAACTAATATGGAAATAATGGAATAATCACCAATAGCTAGATATCATAGCTCAAAATGTGGATAGCTGGAAAATTTAAGACAAAGGGGGAAAAACTCTTAGAATTTTCTTTTTAAAAATATGAATAAAATGGTACACAAAATTATGAATCCGTAAACCCAGATTATATTAGTAAGTGCCAAGAAGTCAATTGGACTGGGTTGGGAAGTGAAGGTAATTTTTAAATAGTAAAATATTAGACAATTGTTTTTATAGAAAGAGGTAGTACACCAATTGATATTGTGGGCTTTCAATGAGAAGAATTATTGAGAGTTTGTGAGAGGAAAAATGATTAGATTTCAAAGCTGTGATTTAGTAGATGTATCATTTAAAACACTTTTCTAATAAAGTATGAGAAATATGGAATCTTCCCTTTCCCATTAATTATTCACAAAATATAATATACCATTCAAGTTTCTGAGGTGTTCTGAAGGAATAAAATAAAACAAAACAAAAATTCAGCATCTCTGGAATTTATTTATAAATGGACCCTCCTTATTAGGGCATGCTAACTATTAACCTCTGTTTTGAAAGTGTTATACTAAAAGCAGTGGTAGTATTTTAGACAAATGACAATCCCTAGAAGAAGGAGCAGCTAAATCTTTTAGCTTTGCTTTTAGTTAGCATGGCTCCTTTGTTAGAAAGTAAACCATCTCCAGATTTTTAAAACCATTTCTTCCTCTGGGGTCAACAATTCTACCACTACTAAAACTTATCAAGTCACCAAATCGACACAATCCTCTCAAGGAATCATCAATATTCAGTTTTACTAGTGCCTTCTAGTCAGGCAATAGGAACAACAGTGAGAGAGTGCTTCCTTTTTGGCTGCTATTTGACAGAGCAATTACTGCATTTCACAGAAATGACTAGTGAAAAATAGGGGCAGTGACTAGATTTTTCAGAAAATATCTCAATCACAAAGATAAGGTTATGAGAAATGCTTTAAAATTCAAAAGGTTGTGTATGTGAATTTTTATATATTTCTACATTTTAGACTTCTAATTTAAAATGCACCAATAATAAGATTTATTTTTCTCTTTCCTTAAAAATATGTAACAAATAATAGATTGTTAGATAGAAATTAATAGCCTGAAGTTCTAATTTTGGAACCAAAACTGACTAAACATATGCTATTAGGGAAATACTTTTTTTAGAGTTTATTTATTTTGAGAAAGAAAAAGAGAGAGAGCACAAATGTGGGAAAGACAGAGAGAGAGGGAGAGAAATAAAATCCCAATCAGAGTCCACATTGTCACTGCAAAGCCCAATGTGGAATTCAAACACACAAACCATGAGATCATGAACTGAGCCAAAAAGCAAGAGTGTGATGCTTAACCAACTGAGACACCCAGGTGCCCCCAGGCAAATAAATTACTGCCTAAATCCTTGGATTATGCCTAATTATGCCTGGATTACACCTAAATCCTTGATGAATTAAAGTCAATCTATCTGTTAAGATTTAAACAAAATTGAGTTACCAGAACTGCGAAGGGTCCAAGATGGTAGAACGGCATAGGAGTTTTTTTTTTGTGTCTCTCATCCCTGAAATGCAGCCAGATCAACACCAAACCATCTTGTACACCTAGAAAACTGATTTGAGGATTAACACAACAATATGAACAACCTGAACTACAGAACTCAGCAGTACATGGCATGGAGAGGTGAACTGGGGGAGAGAGAAGCTGTGGAGTACAAGGAGCTGTTTTCATTTGCAGAGAGAGGGCAGAGACAGGGAGAATACAGGAAAAACACCCCCTCTGTGAAAGCAGCTGAAGAGAAAGACGAAGAAGAGTTGAAACATCCACAAGGGACTGAACAAAAAAGGGGAAAGGGGAAAGGAGAAAGGAAAAAAGAGAGGCTTTAAATACCATTAAGACGCTATAAACAGAGGAGCACAGAATATGAAACTCCATAGCTCGATACCTGGCAGGGCTGTGGTGGGAAGGGCAAATCCACAGGAGCAGAGAGCAAGAACTGACAGGTCCTCGGGCCACACCAGGAGAGGAAGTTCCCCTGTTGGGAGGACATTTGGTAGAGGCTGTGCAGCCTTCCTACAGTCAAAGGTCCAAGAGGATCTCAGAGAACTACCACATTCCCTGGTGTTGGAACATGGAAGTTAAAGGTGAATCCCAGCACTAGATGGGTGTTGTGATTTACCATAATTCCTGAAATGCTGCAGCTACAGGATCATGCAAACGTTTTCTAGGGCAGGCAGGCACCCAGCTGCAGCCTCTGTGCATCAGCAGCAGGACAATCAAGTGAACGTTCCTGGGGGAGGGTTGGCACCTGGCCATTGCTGGGCGGGACCCTCCACAGGGGTCTGAGAGGGTCAAATCCACAAACCCTCAGAAGTGAAGGGTTGGGAAACAGCCCCATCTGAGATAAAATGCAGGAGGGAGGTGCCACCTGACAGCCTGATGACTTGGTCACTAACAGTGTAGAAGACAGGAGTGAACAGAAGCTGTACACAGAGGAGGGATGTTTGATTTCCAGTCAGGGAAAGCACAGAGTTCTGATACTAGAGACTGGGTATTGGGTGACACCATTTTCACCACTCCCACACATGCCCACACATGGGTACATGCCACATCAATCCACCACAGTAAGCTGAGCACCACCATCTAGTGGAGAATGGAGCCATTGCAATAAGCCCTGAACAACTGGGCCAATGAGCTCTTGAGGAACACATGTCTCTCCACCTGTCTCTCCACTTTATTGCGGACAATAAAGTGCTTCATAGTTTGACTTCTCAGGGAAACTGGTTGTAATTTCAACTGTATTTCATTCAGTTCACTGGCCCATCTTTTCAATTTTTTTTTCTTTTCTCATTCTTCAATACAGAAAGAGAAAAAAAATATTTTTATTTTCCGTTTTTATAAAAAAGATTCTTCTTTAATTTTTTCTACTATATTTTTTTCACTTTTTGTACATTTTTAAAATTCTGTTTTACTTTTTATCATTTCACTTTGTTTTATTGTACTCATTTTTTCAAATTTTCAAAAATTTTTCTTTTTTTCTTTTCTTTCCCTTTTTTTTCTATATTCTTTCAAGCTTCTTTAAACAACCAGACCAAAAAACACCTATGATCTACCATCCTTTATTTGATTTTTTTGCTTTTTCAAATTTTATTTTTTTATACTTTAATTCCTTTTCTTCCTTCAAAATGATGAAATGAAAGAATTCACCCCAAAAGAAAGAACAAGAAGAAATTACAGCCAGGGAATTAATCAATACAGATACAAGTAAGATGTCTGAACCAGTATTTAGAATCACGATAAGAATATTAGCTGGCACTGAAAATATATTACAATCCCTTTCTGTGAACATAAAAGAGGTAAAAGAATGAAATTAAAAATACTATAACTGAGCTGTAATCTCAAATGGATACCACTGTGGCAAGGATGGATGAAGCAGAACAGTGAATTAGCGATACAGAGGACAAACTTATGGAGAATAATGAAAGGGCAAAAAACATGACGTAAGAAGTAGAGAACTCAGTGACTCATTAAAAAGGAACAACATCAGAATCATAGGGGTCCCAGAGGATGAAGAGAAGCAGAAAAATCCAGGAAGCACAGAGAACTCCCAGTAAATTCAACAAAAACCGACCATCAACAAGGAATAACAGAGTCAAATTCACAAAATACTCTGGCAAGGAGAGAATTATGAAAGCAGCAAGGGAAAAAAAGTCCTTAACCTACAAAGGAAGAGAGATCAGGTTTGCAGCAGACCTATCCACAGAAACTTGGCAGGCCAGATAGGAGTGGCAGGATGTATTCAATGTGCTGAATCAGAAAAATATGCAGCTAAGAATTTTTTATCCAGCAAGGCTATCATTCTAAATAGAAGGAGAGATAAAAAGTTTCCCAGACAAACAAAAACTAAAGAAGTTCATGAACACTAAACCAACCCTGCAAGAAATTTTAAAGGTAACTCTCTGAGGGGGAGAAGAGATGAAAAAAAAAAAGCCCAAAAGCAACAAAGATTAGAAAGGACTACAGAATACCACCAGAAACTCCAATTCTACAGGCAACATAATGGCAATAAATTCATATCGTTCAGTACTCACTCTAAATGTCAATGGAATAAACACTCCAATCAAAAGACATAGGGTAGCAGAATGGATAACAAAACAAGATCCATCTATATGCTGTTTACAAGAGACCCATTTAAACCTAAAGACATCTTCAGATTGAAAGTAAGGGGATGGAGATCCATCTATCATATTAATGGTCGCCAAAAGAAAACCAGAGTAAACCATACTTAAACCAGACAATCTAGATTTTAAAATAGACTGTAACAAGAGATGAAGAAGAGCATTATATCATAATTCTTTTTTTAATTTTTTTAAATTTTTATTTACATTTATTTATTTTTGATATAGAGAGACAGAGCACAAGTGGGGGAGGGGCAGAGATAGGAGACACAGAACCTGAAGCAGGCTCCAGGCTCTGAGCTGTCAGCACAGAGCCTGACGCAGGGCTCATACCCACAAACTGCAAGATCATGACCTGAGCTGAAGTCGGATGCTTAACCAACTGAACCACCCAGGTGCCCCTATCATAATTCTTAGTTATCTATCCACCAAGAAGATATAAAGATTGTAAACATTTGGCGCCAAACGTGGTGGCCTCAAAATATAAATCAATTAATCACAAAAATAAAGAAATTCATTGATAATAATACCATAATAGCAGGGGACTTCAACACCCCACTTACAACAATGGACAGATCATCAAAACAGAAAATTAACAAGGAAGCAATGGCTTTGAATGACACACTGGACTGGATGGACTTAATAGATATATTCAGAACATTTCATCCTAAAGCAGCAGAATACACATTCTTCTCCAGTGCACATAGGACATTATCCATAATAGATTACATAGTGGGATACAAGTCAGCCCTCAACAAGTACAAAAAGATCAAGATCATACCGTGCATGTTTTCAGGCCACAATGCTATGAAACTTGAAATCAAACACAAGAAAAAAATTGGAAAGATTACAAGTACTTGGGGACTAAACATCCTACTAAAGAATTAATGGGCTAACCGGGAAGTTAGAGAGGAAAGTAAAAAGTATATGGAAGCCAATGAAAATGATAACACAGCAGCCCAAAACCTCTGGGATGCGGCAAAGGCTGTCATAAAAGGGAAGTATATGGCAATCCAGGCCTTCCTAAAGAAGGAAGAAAGGTCTCAGATACATAACCTAACCTTACACCTTAAAGTGCTGGAAAAAGAAAAGAAAAGAAAACCCAAAACCAATAGAAGACAGGAAGTGATAAAGATTAGAACAGAAATCAATGCTATCAAAACCAAAACAACAGCAAACCAACAAAACAAAACAAAACAAAAAAAAAAAAAAAAAAAAACAGTAGAGCAAATCAATGAAACCAGGAGCTGGATCCTTGAAAGAATCAACAAAATTGATCAACCTCTAGCCAGTTTGATCAAAAGAAAAATGAAAGGACCCAAATGAATAAAATCAGGAATAGAAGAGGAGAGATCACAACCAACAAAGCAGAAATAAAAACAATAAGAGAATGTTATCAGCAATTACACACCAAGAAATGGGCAATCTGGAAGAAATGGACAAATTCCTAGAAACGTATACACTACCAAAACTGAAACAGGAAGAAATATAAAAGTTGAACAGACCCATAAACAGTAAGGAAATCAAAGTAATAATCAAAAATCTGCCAAAAAAAAGACAGTCCAGGGCCAGATGGTTTTCCAGGGGAATTCTACCAAACATTTAAGGCAGAGTTAACACCTATTCTCTTGAAGCTGTTCCAAAAAATAGAAATGGAAGGACAACTTCCAAACTCTTTCTATGAAGCCAGAATTACCTTGATTCCAAAACCAGAGACCCCACTAAAAAGGAGAACTAGAGACCAAATTCCCTGATGAACATGGATGCAAAGATCCTCAACCACATACTAGCCAACTTGATACAACAATACATTAAAAGAGTTATTCACCATGACCAAGTGGAATTTATACCTGGGATGCAGGGCTGGTTCAATATCTGCAAAAACAATTAATGTGATTCATCACATCAATAAAAGAAAGGACAAGAACCATATGATCCTCTCAATAGATGCAGAGAAAGCATTTGACAAAATACAGCATCCTTTCTTTTTTTTTTTTTTTTTAATTTTTTTTTTCAACATTTTTTATTTATTTTTGGGACAGAGAGAGACAGAGCATGAATGGGGGAGGGGCAGAGAGAGAGGGAGACACAGAATCGGAAACAGGCTCCAGGCTCCGAGCCATCAGCCCAGAGCCTGACGCGGGGCTCGAACTCACGGACCGCGAGATCGTGACCTGGCTGAAGTCGGACACAGCATCCTTTCTTGATAAAAAAACCCTCAAGTGGAGATAGAAGGATCATGCCTCAAGATGATAAAAGCCATATATAAAATACCCACTGTTAATATCATCCTCAATGGGGAAAACCTGAGAGCTTTCCCCCTAAGGTCAGGAATAAGACAGGGATGTCTACTCTCACCACTGTTATTCAACATAGTATTGAATGTCCTACTCAGGAATCAGACAACACAAAGGAATAAAAGGCATCCAAATTGGCCAGGAGGAAGTCAAACATTCACTTTTCACAGATGACATGATACCCTATATGGAAAACCCAAGAGATTTCTACCACAAACCTGTTAGAACTGACCCTAGAATTCAGCAAAAATCACAGTTTATAAAATCAATGCACAGAAATTGGTTGCATTCCTACACACCAATATTGAAGCAACAGAAAGAGAAATCAAAAATTGATCCCATTTACAATTGAACCAAACCCCATAAAATACTAAGGAATAAACCCAACCAAAGAGGTGAAATATCTAAACACTGAAATCTATAGAAAGCTTATGAAAGAAATTGAAGAAGCCACAAAAGTGGAAAAATATTCCATGCTCCTGGCTTAGAAGAACAAATATTGTTAAAATGTCAATACTACCCAAAGCAATCTACACATTTAATGCAATCCCTATCAAAATAACACCAACATTCTTTACAGAGCTAGAACATAGAACAAACAATCCCAAAATTTGTATGGAACCAGAAAAGACTCCGAATATCCAAAGCAATCTTGAGAAAGAAAACCAAAGCTGGAGGCATCACATTCCCGGTCTTCAAGATGTATTATAAAGCTGTAATAATCAAGCCAGTATGGTACTGGCACAAAAACAGACACACAGATGAATGGAACAGAATAGAGAATCCAGAAATGGGTTCATACCCACAAACGTGTGACCAACCTATCTTGGACAAGCAGAAAAGAATATCCTGTGTAATAAAGCAAATGGTGCTGGGAAAACTGGACAGCGACATCCAGAAGAATAAACCTGTATCACTTTCTTACACCATACACAAAAATGAACTCATAATGGATGAAAGACCTTAACATAAGAAAGGAAGTCATCAAAATCTAGAGAAAGCAGGCAAAAAAACTTCTTTGAGCTCAGCTGCAGTAACTTCTTACTCAAAACATCTGCTGAGGCAAGAGAAACAAAAGCAAAAATGAACTATTGAGAACTCATCAAAATAAAAAGCTTCTGCACAGTGATGGAAACAATCAGCAAAACTAAAAGGCAACTGACAGAATGGGAGAAGATATTGGCAAATGACATATCAGAAAAAGGGTTAGTATCCAAAATCTATAAAGAATTCATCAAACTCAACACACCAAAATCAAATAATCCAGTGAATAAATGGGCAAAAGACATGAATAGACGCTTCTCCAAAGAAGACATCTAGATGTCTAACAGACACATGAAACAATGCACATCACTCATCTTCAGGGAAATACAAGTCAAAGCTACACTGAGATGCCACCTCACACCAGTCAGAATGGCTAAAATTAACAACTGAGGCAATCATAGATGTTGGTGAGGATGTGTAGAAAGAGGATCTCTTTTACACTGCTGGTGGGAATTCATACTGGTGTAGCCTCTCTGGAAAACAGTATGGAAGTTCCTCAAAAAATTAAAAATAGAACTACCCTACAACCCAGCAATTTCACTACTAGGTATTTATCCAAGTGATACAGGTGTACTGTTTCAAAGGGGGCACATGCACTCCAATGTTTATAGCAGTGCTATCAACAATAGCCAAAGTATGGGAGAGTCCAAATATCCATTGACAAATGAATGGATAATGTAAAGGTGGTATGTGTATATATATATATATATATATATATATATATATTCATATACACACAAACACACACATACTGCAGAGTATTACTTGGATAAACTAAAGGTTGTATATATATATACATACATACAGTGGAGTATTACTTGGCAATCAAAAAGACTGAAATCTTGCCATTTGCAACTACGTGGGTATTATGCTAAGCAAAATTAGTCACTCAGAGAAAGACAAATATATGACTTCACTCATATGAGGAATTTATGATACAAAACAGATTAACATAAGGCAAGGGAAGGAAAAATAATATAAAAAGGAAAAATAATATAAAAACAAGGAGGGGCAAAACACAAGAGACTCTTAAATATAGAGAACAAACATAGGTTTGTTGGAGAGGTCATGGGAGGGGCTAAATGGGTAAGGGGCATTAAAGAAGACATTTTTTGGGATGAGCACTGGCTGTTATACATAGGGGATGAATCACTGGAATCTACTCCTGATATCATTGTTGCACTATATACTAACTTTGTTGTAAATTAAAATAAATAAATTAATTAATTAAAACATATAAATTCATTAATAAATTTAAGTTCCTTATATGTTTTGGATGTTAGGTCCTTATCAGATATATAGTTTGCAATTATTTTCTCCCATTCTGTAGGGCACCTTATACATACAATTTAACAGCAAAAAACAGGCAAACAAAAAACAAAACAAAATGAAACAAATAACCTGATTAAAAATGAACAAAGGACTAGAATATACATTTTTCTGAAGAAGATATATGAATGGGCAACATATATAGGGAAAGATGCTCAGCATCACTAATCATCAGGGAAATGCAAATCAAAAACCACAATAAGATATCACCTCACACCTGTCAGTATGATAAGAAAAGAAAGGATAAAATAGTTAGAGAGGGAAATATTAGTACCTGAGGTTCCTGGTTGGCAAAAATCACGTATTTTGAAACAATGTTGGGAGGGTCTGACCACAGCAAAACCCCCTCAGGCATAAGGTTCCTCTTAAGTATGTAACATATACCACCTATTTACCATCAGGGTCAGGTTTCCCTCAGGAATTTGACAAACGACTGGACTAATAAAAAGTAGTCCATAAAACATATGACATACAAGGAATGGTATGTCCATATACCACCCCTCACACAGTGGAAATGAGCCAATCAGGAATGGGAAACCCAGCATGTAAAGTTATCAAGCTAATAAGGGTAGAACCTGAGAAGGAACGAGGGGAACGGAATGGGGGTGCTGACCAGAACCTTATAAAACAAGGATCCCTGCCTATAGTCACAGGCATTCATTCTCAAATGTCCCCTCTCTGTAAAGAGAGCTTTTATACTATTCTTCCTTTCTGATCTGATCTTATACTCCAATAAACTTTTGCCTGTTCATTTTTTTTCCACCTCTTCATTCTTCAAAGCAGTGAGAAAATGAATCTGGATATTGAGGTAAAAAATCCTGCAACATTAGGATGGCTGTTTTACATATATATATATATATATATATATATATATATATATATATATTAGGGTTAGGGATACATATATATACATTTATATCATATATATATATATATATATATATATATATAGTGGAATATTGTTTAGCCATAAAAATCAAGGAAATCCTGTCATTTGTGGTAACATGAATGAATGTGGAGGACATTATGCTAAGTGAAATGAGCCAGAAAAAGAAAGATAAATACTATATAATCATACTTATATGTTGTTATTAAAAATATAATCATAGTACCAGGCTATAGAATGCTGCTTACTGGTGCTGGGTGGAGGGTTGAGGAAAATGCAGGGATGTTATTTAAAGGGTACAAACTTTCAGTATAAGATGAATACATTCATAGGGCACCTGGGTAGCTCAGTCAGTTAAGTATGTGACTCTTGATTTTGGCTCAGGTCATGATCTCATGATTAATGGGTTCAGAGTCCTGCATTGGGCTCTGCACTAGTGCAGAGCCTGCTTGGGATTCTCTGTCTCACTCTCTTTCTGTCCCTCCCTTGTTCACACACACTCTCTCTCTCAAAACTAAATAAACTTAAAGAAGAATAAGTTCTGGGGATCTATCATACAACATGATGACTAGAGTTAAAAATACTGTATGAATATTTGAAATTTGCTAAGAAAGTAAATTTTAAGTGTTCTCACCATACAAAAAAATAATAACTACGTGAGGTGCTAGATATGTTAATTAACTTTATTGCAATCATTTCACAATGCTATACATAAATCATCATGTTTTACACTTTATATATAAATACAATTTTATTTGTTCTTTATACTTAAATAAAGTTGGAAAAAACAAGTAGCTTGACATTAAACTTGGAAAAATATTTAAGTCAAATAGACCCAAATCCCCACTTACAGGTGGTGGAAAGCCCAGGGTCCTTCTCAATATCGCTAATTAAAATTTCTAATATCTTCAGTCTTTGATTTCTTTATAATGTCATATTCTTTATCCCCATTATTCTCCTCACATATTTGAAATGTGTAGTCACTGATGTGATGTGATATGGGGTCCAGGAGTGAACAGTTAAGAAAGAATTCTTGAGATGTTTTTGGTTCAAAAAAAAGATGGTTTTATTGAAGCAATGGGACTGGACCTTTGGGCAGAAAAAAGCTGCACTGAGATTGTGAGGAGCTATTGATTATATACTTTTAAGTTAGGAGGAGAAAAGATAAAGGGTTTTCAAAAGTATTTTCATATGCTAAAGAAGACTTATTGGATACTGGATGTCTGGCTATTGTCAAACTAAGGCTGCTTTTTGCCTCTATCAAGACATTAACATTAAGACAGTTGTGAGTTCCTGGAGGAATGTCACTCTCTGACCTTCTCAAGTATTTGTTAATGGGCTACAAGTTGTAAAGAAATTTAATTTTATCTAAATTTCCTTTAGCTTTTGTTCTCCACATCAGTCACCATGCAACTCTATGTTAAACACTGAACTTACTGTAGCACTCCCTCAAAGTAGCACTGATGAAAAATTCGGTTGTAGCAACACTTTTATTGAAGATTTGAAGGCATTGGGGGCAAGGCAATATACAGGACAGAACAACACTCTTAAATGAAATAAAAGGCATTCTTTGGCTATGTTTGCCCACTAGAAATTTCTCACTGGTTTATTGGCATTTACTCAGGCCCTTTATTTGAATTATTTGTCCTCTCATTGTTTTTAACACTCCCCTCTTGACAAATTCTGTCCAAAAGGAATTCAGCTATTTACTTACCCCTTCCCCACATCCCCACTTAGGACATACTATGGCTATCAAATTTTTAATATCCAATAATCTATTAAGATATTTTGTTAAATAAAAATAAAAAGATTTCTCTCCCTGAATAATTATTACCAAATTTTAAAGTAGAATCATTAAAATACAAATATAGATAAATGGAACAATAAGTCTAACAAAATCTGGATTAATATAATTAGTGACTTGAATATTGAATTCAATTATGGAAGCCAAGGCCAAAAATTGAAAACATGGTGGAAGAACTAATAATCATTATTTGATAAAAAATAAATTTGAATGATACTATTAAACTCTCTTAAATAGATGTTCAATTTATTTTATTATATCCTTATTCTTACAAGGACCATCACATAATGAGGGACATCTTTATATTTTATAGAACATACAGAAAATTCTTTGTAAGGATCCTTTCTTAGTTTTTCTATATTTACCATAAGACATGGAGAACAAACAAGAAATGTAGATAAAATTAAATTTCCTATAATCTGTAGCCCATTAACAAGTACTTGACAGGTAAGAATATGACATTCCTCCAGGAACTCACAACTGTCTTAATGTTAATGTCTTGCTGGAGGCAAAAACAACATTATTTTGACAATATCCAGGCCTCAAGGATCCTGTAAGTCTTCCTTAGTATATGAAAATCCTTTTGGAAACTTCCTTAGTCATTACCTACCCCAGCTCCAAAGTATATAAGCAATTACTATTCACAATCCCAGTACACCTCTTTTTGCCCAGGTGTCCTGTCCCCATGCTTTAATAAAATCTTTTTGCACCAAAAACATCTCAAGTATTCTATCCTGATCATTGGCTCATGGGCACAAACTTCAAAATACATCATTTTGGTGCCTGAATGGGTGGCCTGAGACTTCTCATCTGGATTCCAAGCCTCAGTGCAAAACTTGGTGAATAATTCCTCTTCTAGTCTTTTACTTTCATTTCAGGGCTTTTCAAAGAGTATAGTCTTATTGGAACACTTTCATGTCTATAGCTCAGGCTGCAATCCTCTATTCTGTGGCTACTCTGGTGGTGGGGGGGGGGGGGAGAAAGCCTTCTTTTTAACTGGAAGTTAGTACCATAGCTAGAATGGTAATAAAACCCAGAAACTTAATGCCTTCATTTTCTTCTTGTCCTTATACAAAGTTGTCTGTCTTGAGCACAGGACAGCCACCTAAGTCACCAGGATGGCTATCAGTTTCAAAACTCCCATGTGATCCTCCTCATTGGTCTAATGTGATCCCCTCCACATCCATGGTCTGGCCAATTCTGGCCATGAGACCTCCACTCAGAGCTGACCAAATCCAGTGCTTGATTAAATTAAAATCCACACCTGGGAACTGTTTCTTAGGGAAGTTGGCTGTAAAGACTACATGTGTTGGAATGCCACTTAGATCATGATGGATTTCTATCTTTACTGTTTTCCATCAATGTCCCCTACTAAATACTTAAATTACAAAATTGGGTAATTCCCTTTTGTTTTGTTTTTACTTTTTTAATGTTTATTTATTTTGGAGAGAGAGGGAGGCAGAGTGTGAGCAGGGGAGGGGCAGAGAGAGAAGGAGACACAAAATCTGAAGCAAGCTTCAGGCTGTGAGCTGTCAGCACAGAGCCCAAGGCATGATTTGAACTCACAGACCATGAGATCATGACCTGAGCTGAAGTCGGATGCTTAAGCGACTAGGCCACCCAGGTGCTCTGGGTAATTCCCCTTTATTAAAACTTTTTTAATGTTTTCCATGGTTTAAAAATGGTGGGTTCTTCATGGCAAGGCACAGCCTTCAAGGCAAGGCAAGGCAAGGCAAGGCATGGCACAGTACTTTGGTCCATACACTGGCACCCATTTGTAGCCTAGGGTGTTTTGGGGAAGTGGAAGGATGTTAGAAACCCTCCTACAAGGCCTTTAGGGCAGGGCAGTGATCATAACAATTCTGTTCAAGGGACACCTCCAGTCACCTTGACTCCAGGAACTTCTGATATATCCTGTGTGGAACTCCACCCAGGAGTTGGGGGGAGGGTATTTTTTGGTAATGGACCTTCTCTACTTTTCTAGGAACATGGGATCCTCAGTGCCCAAGGATTCTCCCTTGGGGCACCTTTTAACCTACTGGAAACAATTCAAATTGCAAGATTTAAGGGGAAAATCTAACCTTTTTCTGTAATACTACGTGGTCTGAGTACTCCTTAGGAGATGGGGGAAAATGGTCCATTAACAGGACATTAAACTTCAATATGATCTATCTGTTAGATCTCTTCAGCAGGAAGCAGGGCAGGTGGATGGAGGTATCCCATGTCCAGCACTGCATGGCCCTAAATCAGCACTCTGACCTAAGGGCCTCTTGCAGAATGTGTTTGGCTAATCAATTCATTCCCGATATACTGGATGATAATTTTCTAAACAGGTCTCCTCTGAATGAATCCAGGTGCGGAGAAGAAACATAGACCATCCTTGATGAAGTGAACACTAACTCTCTCACTGTTCCTCCTAATAGACCCAGGTTACTGTAGCTGTATGTGGGGCTTCTCCCTCATTTATTTCCTTGGCTAATGGCTATAATAATTGGAGCCAATTGTCTTTGGTAAGTCTACCTTGGGACAGGGACTTTAAGGAATATTCCCAAGCACCTGCCAAAACTCCTTTTGTTTCAGGGAAGATCCCAGTCTTCTCTGGCCTGACATGGACTTCCTGTTTCCACTTTAGTGGAAAGAAAAACCTGTCTTTTTATCTGTAGAAGTGGATGAGCTTTAGGACTGGGAGACTTCTTTCTCTGCTCTCTGGACTTTATCTACCTCCAGCCTTCTTGGTGGCACCTCACCTCTTCTGACTTCCCCTTCTTCTCCTCCTGTTTCTGTACAACCTAGGGTATGACCTACATAACTGGTTCCTAAACTATCTGAGTGCCTTGAAAGGGCGGGCCTATGCCGGCCGACTCCATCTTGTTCTGTGTCCTTCACCTTGACCACACCTCCTCCTCTTGAGTAACAACCCCCCCTCACCTGCCTAACAGGACTCGGACCCTTCCCCAGCCAATCAGCTGAGGCCACAGCCATTACCTCACTAACTGCCCCAATAAAACCTTTGTCCTTTTGAAAGGCGCTCTCTCTCCCCAGTATCTCACCACTGCCTCGGTGCAGGTAGGGGATTGAGCTCGAGCTAGTTTGAATAAAGGCTCTTTTGCTTTTGCATCGGACTTGGCTCCCTAGTGTTCTTTGGGGATCACGAATTCTGGGCATAACAGCCTCTGGCACCATTGGCTCTTCTTCCTCCCCTCACTGTCAAGGAGCCCAGAGTATGCCATTGGACTTATACCACTTACTTCAGATTTCCCCACTGGTGCCCCCAGTAATAATTAACCATGGGGAACAAATTCATTGACTTTTAAAAGAGGATCCAGGTGGAATATAATTTGGTATTTAAACTAATTTAAGTTTGTTGGTTTAATTAAGATACATATAGCTTTAGAGTTATCAGCATTAAATATGAAACTTTTAGTCCACCAAAGTTTATTAAAAATCAAATCAGCTTATATTATCTCTGTTACTATTTGTCAGCAAAAGGATGACTTAAAATTATGGTTGATTTTGTCTGTCTCAAAGTTTTAATGGGTAATTTTTAAGATAGTTTTAAAAGTCTTTGGTAACCCGGTTCTTTAAAATTTTGCTTGGATGATAAATAAGATTAAATTTGTTGGACAACTAGAATCTTTCAAAAAGGATAGAGTGAGACACATTGATTACTGAATGCAGGTTGATTCTTTTGGCTTCTTATTGAAGAAAAAATGAGAAAACATGTTTTCTGGGTTTGTTAGAACACATGTTTTCTGATTAATAGATTCATAAATTTACCATGTAAAGAATTCTGGTGTAACCATTCACAATTGGTTGCTACTTAATTTAACTGGAGATGAAGTCTTATAAGAGTTAAGATTCTTTTGTTAAATGTGATTAAGACTTATGGAAATAAGGGAAGCAAATCTGAATTTAAAAAGTGTTGTAGAAGGTTTATGAAGGGAAATTTTTGGAAAAGAATTTTATATGGGGTCAGAACTAAAGGTAACATGAATGTATTTTAAAAGTACACTGGCATAAGATTGAAATTATTCTTTTCTCTCTGTTCAAAAAACAGTTTCTTCAATTGTTGATCAGCTCTTGATGAGAAAATGTAAATGAGGGGTACTTGGGTTACTTAGTTGTTTAAGTGTCCGGCCTCAGCTCAGGTCATAATATCACAGTTTATGAGTTCAGGCTCTGTGTCAGGCTCTGTGCTGACATTGTGGAGCCTGGAGCCCTCTTCAAGTTTTGTATCTCCCTCTTTCTCTGCCCCCCCGCCCCGTTCATGCCATCTCTCTCTGTCTCAAAAATAAATAAACAGCAAAAAAAATGTAAGAAAATGTAAAATGACATTTTTTTGTCTGCCCAAAAAACCAAAACTTTTATGTTTTGTTTCTATAAAGGCTTTGATTACTTAAAGTTAAAACATCTCTAAATTAAAAGAGCTAAGTTTTACTAACAACTATATAACTTTATTTATTTGCCCTTGGAATCTCTTATTGCCATCTTGCTTACATGAATAATTAAGTTTTAAGTTCTGCAAAAATGTGTAATCCTATTTAAGCATGTGCTTTACAACTTTCTGAGGTCTTTTTAACAAACTTCCATGGGATTTAAATTGTAAATGAAATCTCTTTGACTAATTAAGCCTTTTTTTTTTGGTATGTTAAATAAGTTTGGAAGTACTGTTAAACAAATAATAAGGCTTAGGTTACATTTGGGTCAAAGCTACCACTATTCCAAGGATTATATGCAACTTCTAAAGTGTTAATATGGTTTGGTATAAGGCCATCACTTCATATTCTGATTGTTGAAGTGCTGTGTCACAGAAATAATTGGATTTGCTTGCCAGCTATATTGGAACCTCTCATCAGATCTTTAGCCATGTCCATTTTTTAGTCTTTTGTCATTAAAATTGTTGTCCTTATTCTCTTGTGAAACATATTTCATCTTCAAGGAGACTCATAAAAAGGGCTTTTGACAAATGCAGGTTTTTTTATATCTTTAAAATTGGGAAAAATTGAGGAAGGAGTGAATATGGCAGAGCAGTATGGGGACACTGAGCTTGTCTCCTTGAAACACAGCTAGATCAACATCAAAAAATTTTGAGCACTTAGGAAATTGACCTCAGGATTAATGCAACAATCTGCATAATTTAAGCAAGAGATATAGGCAGGTACACAGTGCAGAAAGGTGAATTGGGAAGAGAAATGCCACAGTGTCATTGAGGGTAGGGAGCCATTTTCTCAGAGAGAGGGCAGAGAAAGAGAAGGCAGAGAGAATACAGCACATTGAAATCATGCAAGAAGATCATACAAGAAAAGCACTCCCTCTAAAAGTAGCTGTAGAGGAAGAGAGAAAGAGTAAAAGCACTTACAGATGATTGGGCAAGACATCTGTTCCCCAAAACCATTGATGGGGATAAATGAGAGGATTTCAATACATCCAGTTTTTTGTAAACAGTGGAGTGTAGAGTCTGAAGTTTTTTTTTTTTTTTTTTTTTTTAATTTTAACATTTTATTTATTTTTGAGACAGGGAGAGACAGAGCATGAACAGGGGAGGGTCAGAGAGAGGGAGACACAGAATCTGAAACAGGCTCCAGGCTCTGAGCTGTCAGCACAGAGCCCGACGCGGGGCTCGAACTCACGGACCGCGAGATCATGACCTGAGCCGAAGTCAGCTGCTTAACCGACTGAGCCACCCAGGCACCCCTAGAGTCTGAAGTTTCAAAGCTCAGTAGCTGGCAGTGCTCTGGCGAGGAAGCAGTGTGAATCCCCAGGAATGGGCAGTATGGTCTAGGGGGAGTGTTTGTGGCACAGGGAGAAGCAGCTCCCCTGCTTGGGGTGCATTTGGTAGAGGCAATACGGCCTCTTATGGGGCAGAAGTACTGGCAGGCTCCAGGGAGCTGCCACATATACTGGTATAGGAAAAAAGATACCACCTGAGGGCACCAAACCCTGTTGCTGACTGTTTGTTGCAATTTACCATAAACTCTGAGCCTTTGAGGCTGTGCAGCCACATTGACATTTCCTGGGATAAGTCAGTACCAATAATTGCTCAGTGAGACCCTCTCCCAGATGATCAGCAGGGGTCCACGACTCGGAGGTCTCTTAAGTGTGGGATTTTGAAGCACAACCCCATCTGAGATAAAACTCTGGAGGGAGACACCTGGCAGGCAGACAGCTTGGACACAAACAGGGTAAAGGTGGGGAGCAGATGGAAGCCTGAGACAAAGGAGGGGTGATTAATCCAGAATCTGTGAGAGTGCATAATTTCTGCTCCAGAGACTAGAGGACAGGGTGAACCAGTTTTCACCTCTATCCTACCCTAACTGATCAACCCAAGTGAGCTAAGCAGTGCCACTAAGTGGAGAATGGACCCTTACACCAAGCCTTGCCCATCTGTACCCTCCAGGAACATCCCGTAGAAGAACAGCACAAATCCTCACCACTCACTTAGTCTAAGGATCATAATGTGCTGCAAAGTTTCAGTTCTAGGGGAAAATGGATCTAGCTTCATTTGGGTTTCATTTTGTTTGCTTGTGCATTTGTTTGTTCATTTTCTTTGCTTCTGTTGTTTTTTTAAGTTGTTTATTTTTCTTTCTTTTCTTTTTCTTTCTCGGGTACAGAAAAAGCAAATGTTGTATTCTATTTTATTTTTTCATATTTTATTTTATTCTATATTATATTTTTAAAAATTTAATTTTAAATTTCTTTTTATTTATTTATTTTTCTTTTCTTCTCTTTGTCTCTTTTCTACCAAGTTTTTCTTAACAAATAGATTGAAACATGGCTAGGATGTAGCTTACTTTATTTCATTTGTTTTGTTTTGTTTTTAATTTGTTTTTAATTTTTTAATTAACTTTTTTCTCTTCCTCCAAAATAACAAGACAGAGAAAGTCACTTCAAAATAAAAAACAGGAAGAAATGACAGCCAGGGAGTTAATCAACACAGATATAAGTAAGTTGTCTGAACCAGAATTTAAAACCACAATTATAGGAATACTAACTGGCTTTAAAAAAGGCATAGAAGACACCAGGGAAATCTTTGTGTAGAGATAAAAGAACTTAAATCTAGTCAAGTTGAAGTTAAAAATGCTATAATTGAGACATAATGTTAACCCTTTAACATTGCCACAATGACAAGGATGGATGAAACAAAGCAGTGAATCAGTAATATAGAAGATAAAATTATGGAAAATAAAAAAGCTGGGAAAAAAAGGAAAACAAAGGCAAAAAGGTCATAATACAAGACTTAGAGAACTCAGAATGGAAGGACAGATAAAGACTTTCCCAGAGAAACAAAAAGTAAAGGAGTTCATGACTACTAAACCAACCCTGCAAGAAATTTTAAGGGGGACTCTTTGAGTGGAGAAAAAACAAAACAAAACAAAAGACCACATGTAACAAAGACTAGAGGACCAGAGAACATCACCAGAAGCACCAACTCTACAGTCAACACAATGGCACTACATTCATGTCTCAATAATCACTCTGAGTGTAAATGGAATAAATGTTCCAATCAAAAGTCACAGGGTATCCGAATGGATAAAAGTGCAAGGTCCATCTATATACTGCCTACAAGAGACTAATCCTAGACCTAAAGACACCTTCAGAATGAAAGTGAAGGGATGGAGAATCATATATGATGCCAATGATCATCAAAAGAAATCTGGAGTAGCCATACTTATATCACACAAACTAGATTTCAAAACAAAGACAATAACTAGAGACAAAGAAGGGCACTATATCATATTTACAGGGTCTATCCACCAAGATTTAACAATTGTAAATATTTATGCCCCTAACTTGAGAGCACCCAAGTATCTAAATCAATTAAAACCGTGAAGAAACCTATTGATAATAATACAATAATAGTAAGGGACTTTAATACTCCACTTACAACAATTGACAGATCATCTAAGCAGAAACTAAAGAAGGAAACAATGGCTTTGAATGACACACTGGACAGGATGGACTTAAAAGATATATTAGAAAATTTCGTACTAAAGCAGCAGGATACACATTCTTTTCGAGTGCACATGGAACATTCCCCAGAATAGATCACATACTGGGTCACAAATCAGCCCTCATTAAGTACAAAAAGACTGAGATCATTCCATACATATTTTCAGACCAGCAATTGCAATAATAGATATTTACTCAAAGGATACAAAAAAGCTGATTTTAAGGGGACACATACATCCCAATGTTTATAACAGCAGTATCAACAATAGCCAAATTATGGAAATAGCCCAAATGTCTTTGACTGAAGAATACATAAAGAAGATGTGGTATAAACACACACACACACACACACACACACACACACACAATGGAATATTACTCAGTGATTAAAAAGAATTAAATCTTGCCATTTGCAACAATGTGGATGGAACTAGTGTGTATTATGCTAAGTGAAATTAATCTGTCAGAGAAAGAGAAATATCTTATTATCTCACTCATGTGGAATTTAAACAAAACAGGTGAATATAGGGGAAGGGAAGGAAAAATAAAATAAGATAAAAACAGAGAGGAGACAAAGCATAAGAGACTCTTAAAATAACTCTTAAGAGACCCTTAAGAGAACAAACTGAGGGTTTCTGGGTGGGAGTTGGGTGGGGGGATAGGCTAAATGAGTGATGGCATTAAGGGGGAACTTTTTGGGATGAGTACTGGGGGTGATATGTAAGTGATTCACCACTACATTCTACTCATGAAACCAATACTACATTATATGTTAACTAACTTAAATTTAAATTAAAAATAAAATCATGGACTTTGTAAAAAAATAGTAAAAATTTTCAGACCTAACTAAATGCCACATTCAAATTGAAAGGAATTAGTAACATGGAGCTAAATAAATTAAGGAAGAGGATTATAGTTTTTGTCACTCTTGTTTGAAACTCTTGTTTGAAACATTGCTTCTTCTCTAATATTTTCTCTTTCAGATGAAGGACATTTTTCTCTTAAGACAACCATGATTTACAGAAATGTGATAAAATATTCATCTGTAAACAAACTGAAGCATTTAACTTTCATCACTACCTAAAACCTCTGAAATTCAAAAACTTTTGGTGAATGTTCTTCCTTTGGTGACAGTCATAGTTATTTGCATAAGTTCAATAAGAATCTGTTCTCCTTATAACAGGACACCTTTGGAAAGGTTGGTCATTTTACCAAGGCTTTCACTGGAATATTATATTTGAGAGAAATGCATAGACTCAGATATGATCATACAGCTTTTAGGAACTAAAGTTGACTTTATGAAGCAGGAAGCCAGTGGAGACCCTTAGAAATGGTTGGCCTGATACCTTGCTTACAGAGGTTCCAGCAGCCTTACCAGGTGAGTAAAGAGTGTCACCTCCTGCCGGGTGCAGGAATCTCAGGACCTTTTGGACACCTCAAGAAGATGTATCTGCCCAAATCTAGTTATTGAGGGCATGTCTGATGGCAAGCACTTGGCTTGGCTTCTGGCCTGGAGAGGCTACTAAGCGTTTGATATAGAGATTCTTTACAACAAATTCCAGCAAAGCAAATTTTAAAAGATCTATATGATCAATCACTATTCTTGCTGACCTTATGGAAATAATTAGGCCACGTTTGTTAAAATTGGACTTGTTTTAGAAATGAATTAGTCTTGATTTGGAAATGAGGGTAATTAGAGAAAAAATATGTTTCAATAGCACACCTTTGTAGCTTTTAAATTTTAATACTATTTATTATAAAGTAGACTAGAATCTAAATTCTTCTGGTTTCCTCAAATATTTGGCTATGGTTCTCCAACTAAGGTTTCCAAACTTCTTCCATTCTCTTGACTTATATTCATTAACAACAAAAACTGTCTTTTTCCTAAAAACCCTAAAACTGATGCTGGACAACTTGAAGTAAACTTCAGAGAAATAGCTCATGTATAGACCATCTTCTTGCTTGTTATTCTGTGGGGATAATAACAAGACCCACGGACATTTGATTATTTGAACAACTAGAAAATGGGATAGATTCCCCCAATGGTTGTATCTGAAAAGCCTTTTCTCAGTGTAGACCTATCAATAGATAATTACTATAGTACTTTATTAAATTATTCACTTGAGGGCAGGTTAATTCATAAATCTCTAAATGAATACACAAGCTATATCCTCCCTAAACCTGATCTGACAGTTACTAGCAGCCCACCCCATATAAACACAGGAGGCACGGTTTATTTAAAGAATTGAAGGCCCAATACGGCAGGGAATTTAACTCCAAAATGAAAAGACTCTTAACAGATCATATTATGTGTTCTCACAGCCATAAAATTAGAAGGACATTACTCATGGACTCATATATCAATAATTAAACGTGTATCTTCCTCACAGGAATCCAGTGTGGCAGCTAACGTGCCTTTTTATTCCTGTGAAACTGCAGAAGGCCTCAAACTTCTCCTCAAAGGAAAATGATGGTTGTATCTTTCTTTTTCATTCTCCTTTCCCCAAGTTATACTGACAATTCCTTCTTGAAATGGACCATTCAAAAGGTTCACCAGAGACCTTAAACTAGAAAAACTCATCTGATTCCCACTGCCTGTTCCCACTCCATTTGAGGATGCTTCAATCCTGACATCTAAAAATCTTCTTACTAGCAGTACTTGAGACTCAGACACTGGGTTTATAATTTGCTCTAACCATTAACCTATATTTTTATTTTGTCTCTATAAAGATACCTCTTATTAATTACCTGATTACTTACTAAACAAAATAGTATATGATGGCTAAAATGACTTGCTACACAATTAAGCCACACCGATTCTCAAAATGGCATAAGATATTTTAACTGTTGCACAAGGTGGAACACGTGCTAGCATGAAAACAGAATGTTGTGGGGGTGCCTGGGTGGCTCAGTCGGTTAAGCATCCGACTTCGGCTCAGGTCATGATCTCGTGGTCTGCAAGTTCGAGCTCCACGTCAGGCTCTGGGCTGATGGCTCAGAGCCTGGAGCCTGCTTCCGATTCTGTGTCTCCCTCTCTCTCTGCCCCTCCCCTGTTCATGCTGTGTCTCTCTCTGTCTCAAAAATAAACGTTAAAAAAAATTTTAGAAAAATAAAAAAAAATAAAAAAAGAAAACAGAACGTTGTGTATCTATTCCAGATATCACAAAAATGTAACAGGATTGCAAAAAGATGTAGATACTCAAATTCAAACTTTAAACAATCTCTTTCCTTTAATGATTGGTTAAACTCTTGAACTGAAGGAAGATTTTGGTCAACTATCAAAGGTCTTTTTTTCAGGCCTCTGTTTCTCATAATAATATTAATCTTGTTTTGTTTTCTGCTGGTGTCTCCCTGTCTGGTGCAAAGACTCCTTCATTGACATAACTTCCATGAGGCAGATGATTGTTCCTACTCAAGGAGGTTAATATATGTTGTCTACCTTGAATTGGCTGCCTCTGCCTCTGGTAATTCTTATATACAAATTCCTCAAATGACCAACATTGACCCATAGGTAGGGACTTCTCTATACCACTATTCAGCAGGAAAAAGTTACAGAAGAGACATTCCTCCCTGAACAGACTTAATGATTTAAGGGTCAAAATTGTTCAGTGGGGAACGGTATGGAGAACAAAGGCAAAAGAAATGTAGATGAAATTAAATCTCTTTATAACCTGCAGCCCATTGACAATTACTTGAGTCAGGCAGAGTATGATATTCCTCCAGGAACACAACTGTCTTAATATTAATGCCTTGATAGAAGCAAAAACAACCTTAGCTTGACAATGGCCACACCTCCAGCATCCTGTAAATCTTCTTTAGCATATTAAAATCCTTTTGTAAACTTCCTGTGTCTTTAACTGCTTCAATTCCAAAGTAAATAATCAATTGCTCACAATTGCAGCTATTTCTGCCAGGGGTCCTGTTCCCATGCTTTAATAAAACCACCTTTTCCCGCCAAAAATATCTCAAGAATTCTTTCTTCGCCACTGGCTCATGGACTCAAACTTCAACCTACAACAAATATATACATGTTACTTAGTAAACACTTTTTTTAGAGTTTAAGGTAATGATATTCAGGTACAAAAAATTCTCGTGATTAAACAACTACCAAGTTAAATTTTAAAATAGCTAGAATAGATGGATAACAAGTTTCTTAGGCAGAGATCAACAAACCACAAGGCAAAGGATAAATCAAGCCTGTTGCCTACTTTTGTATAGCCCATAGGCTAAGAAATATTTTTACATGTTTAAATGTTTGAAAATTCAAAAGAAGAATATATCATGACATATGAAAATTTTGAAATTAGAATTTCAGTGCCAATAAGTAAATTTTGACTGTAATACAGCCATGTTTATTTGTTTACATATTATCATCACTTGTTTTTTGTCCAAATTTTATTTAAATTCTATAAGTTAACATACAGTGCAATATTGGTTTCACGATTAGAATTCAGTGATCCATCACTTACACACAACACCCAGTTGCTCATCATTACCAGTGCCCTCAATAATACCAATCATCCATCTACCCATCTCCCACCTCCATCCCTCCATGAACCTTTAGTTTGTACCCTACCTTTGAGAGTCTCTCATGGTTTGTTTACCCTTTCTTTCTTTTTCCCCCTTTTATATGTTCATCTCTTTAATTTCTTAAATTCCATTCCATTCTCTGAATGAATTATTTCATTTGGCATAATACAATCTATCTCCATCATTGTTGCAAATGAGAAGATTTCATTCTTTTTGATGGCTGAGTAATATTCCATTGAATATATATACCACTTCTTTATCCATTCATCAGTCACTGGACATTTGTGCTGTCTCCATAGTTTGGCTATTTAAAAAAAATTAACATTTATTTATTTTTGAGACAGAGAGAGAGCATGAACAGGGGAGGGTCAGAGAAAGAGGGAGGCACAGAATCTGAAACAGGATCCAGGCTCTGAGCTGTCAGCACAGAGCCTGACGCGGGGCTCAAACCCACGGACCGTGAGATCATGACCTTAGCCGAAGTCGGACGCTTAACCGACTGAGCCACCCAGGCACCCCAATAGTTTGGCTATTTTTGACAATGTTGCTATAAACATCAGGGTGACTGTATCCCTTCGAATCAGTATTTTTGTATCCTTTGCATAAATACCTAATAGTGCAATTACTGAATTATATGGTAGTTTTATTATGAACTTTTTGAGGAACCTCCATACTGTTTTCCAGAGTGGCTTCACCAGTTTGAATTCCCACCAACCAGGCAAGAGGGTTCCTCTTTCTCCACTTAATTGCCAATATTTCTTATTATGTTAATTTTGGTAATTCTGACAGGTGTGAGGTGGTATCTCATTGTGGTTTTGATTTGTATTTCCCTGATAATGAATGATGTTGAGCATCTTTTCATGTGTCTGTTAGCCATCTCAATGTCTTCTTTGGAAAAGTGTCTATACATGTCCTCTGCCCATTTCTTCACTGGATTTGTTTTTTTTTTTTGGGGGGGGGGAGGTTGAGTTTGATAAGTTCTTTATATATTTTGAATACTAACCCTTTATCCAATATGTCATTTGCAAATATCCTCTCCCATTCTGTAGTCTACTTTTTAGTTTTGTTGATTATTTCCTTCACTGTGCAGAAGCATTCTGCTTCAATGAAGTACCAAAGGTTCATTTTTGCTTCTGTTTCCTTTGCCTCTTGTGACGTGTCTAATAAGAAGTCACTACAGAAGGGTCCAAGAGGTTGCTGTCTGTGTTCTCTTCTGAGATTTTGATTGTTTCCTGTCTCACATTTAGGTGTTTTATCCATTTTGAATTTATTTTTGTGTATGTTGTAAGAAAGTGGTCCAGTTTCATTTTTCTGCATGTCACTCTCCAGTTTTCCCAACACCTTTTGTTGAAGAGACAGTCTTTTTTCCATTGGACATTATTTCCTGCTTTGTTAAAGATTGGTGTCCATATAGTTGTGGTCTCATTTTGGATTTTCTATTCTGTTACATTGATCTATGTGTTTATTCTTGTGCCTGTACCATAGAGTCTTGATGACTACAGCTTTGTATTATAACTTGAAGTCCAGAATTGTATTGCCTCAAGTTTTGTTTTTATTTTTCAGGATTGCTTTGGCTATTCAGGGATTTTTGGTTCCTTACAAATTTTAGGATTGTTTGTTATAGCTCTGTGAAAAATGCTTATCGTGTTTGATGAACATTGCATAAAATATGTAGATGGCTTTGGGTGGTAATGACATTTTAACAATATTTGTTCTTCCAGTCCATGAGCATGGAATGCTTTTCCATTTCCTTATGTCATCTTTAATTTCTTTCATAAGTTTTCTATAGTTTTCAGAGTACAGATATTTTACCTCTTTAGTTAGGTTTATTCCTAGGTACCTAATTATTTTTGGTGCAATTGCAAATTAGATACATTCCTTTATTTCTCTTTCTGCCTCTTCATTATTGGTGTATTGAAATGCAACCGATTTCCATACATTGATTTTTATATCTGATATCTTTGATGAATTTGTGTGTTAGTTCTAGCAAAATTTTGGTGGAATGTTTAGTGTTTTCTTAATTTTTTTAATGTTTATTTATTTTGAGAGAGAGAGACAGATACAGTATGAGTGGGAGAGGGGAAGAGAGAGAGAGGGAGACACAGAATCCGAAGGGGGTTCCAGGCTCTGAGCTGTCAGTACAGAGCACAATGTGGGGCTCAAACCCAAAAACTGTGAGATCATGGCCTGAGCTGAAGTTGGAAGCTTAATTCATTGAGCCACCCAGGTGCTCCTAGTGTTTTCTAGATAGAGTATCATGTTCTCTACAAATAGTGGAAGTTTGACTCCTTTCTTGCCAATTTGGATGCCTTTCATATTTTTTTGCTGTCTGATTGCTGAGGCTAAGACTTGCAGTGCTATGTTAAATATCAATGGTGAGAGTGGACATCCTTATCTTGTTCCAGAGTGGGTATCCTTGTCTCATTCCTGATTGTAGGGGAAAGGCTCTCAGTTTTTTCCCATCGAGGATAATATTAGCTGTGAGTCTTTCATATCTGGCCTTTATAATGTTGAAGCATGTTCCATCTATCCATACTTGTTGAGGGTTTTTATCCTCAAGTTAGGGGTGCCTAGGTGGCTTGGTCAGTTGAGCATCTGACTTCAGCTCAGGTCATAATCTCAAAGTCTGTGAGTTTGAGCCCTGCATCGGGCCCTGCGCTGACAGCTCTGAGCCTGGAGCCTACTTCGGATTCTATGTCTCCCTCTCTCACTGCCCCTCCCCTGCTCCTGATGTGTCTCTCTCACTCTCAAAAATGAATAAATGTTAAAAAAAGAAAGGAAGTTATATTTTGTCAAAAGCTTTTTCTGCATCTATTGAGAGGATCATACGGTTTGTATCCTTTCTTTATTAATGTGGTATATCACGTGGGTTGGTATGCAAATATTGACACAGCCCTGTGGCCCAGGGATAAATCCCACTTGATTGTGGTGAATAATTCTTTTAATGTACTGTTGGATTCAATTTGCTAGTATCTGATTGAGAACTTTTGCAACCATGTTCATCAGGGATATTGGCCTGTATTTCTCATTTTACTTCAGTCTTTGTCTCATTTTCAATCAAGATAATGCTGGCCTTTTAGGATGATTTGGAAGTTTTTATTCCATTTCTATTTGTTGGAGTAGTTTGAGAAGAAGAGATGCTAATTCTTCTTTAAAGGTCTGGTAGACTCCCCCTGGGAAGCCATCTGGTCCTAGACTCTTGTTTGTTGTGAAATTTTTTTACTACTGTTTCAATTTCTTTGGTGATCATGGGTCTGTTCAAATTTTCTATTTCTTCCTTTGTCAGTTTTGGTAGTTTAAACGTTTCTAGGAAATTATCCATTTCTTCCAGGTTGCCCAGTTTGTTGGCATATAATTTTTCATAATATTCTTTTATAATTGTTTGTATATCTGAAGTGTTGGTTGTTATCTCTCCCCTTTCATTCATAATTTTATTTATTTGTGTCAATTTTTTTTCTTTTTGATAAGTCTGGCTAGGTGTTTATCAATTTTATTAATTTTTTGAAGAACCACCCCTTAGTTTCATTGATCTCTTCTACTGTTTCTTTTTTGTTGTTGTTTATTTGTTTCTATATTCTTTATTTCTGCTCTTGTCTTTATTATTTCCCTTCTTTTCCTGGCTTTAGGCTTTACTTGCTGTTCCTTTTCTAGCTCTTTAGATATAAGGTTAGGTTGTATTTTAAGACCTTTTTTGCTTCTTCATGTAGGCTTGTATTGTAATATGCTTCCCTCTGAGGACTGCCTTTGTTGCATCCCAAAGGTTTTGGAGTGTCATGTAATCATATTCAATTGTTTACATGTACTTTTTAATTTCTTCTTTAATTTTTTGGTTAACCCATTCATTCTTTAGTAAGATGTTATTTAATCTCCATGTATTTGTAGTATTTCCAGTTTTTTTTTCTCTTGGTTGATTTCAAATTTCATAGCATTGTGGTCTGAAAATACATATGGTATGATTTCAATCATTTGTACTTGTTGAGGCCTGATTTGTGATTGAGTATTGATCTATTCTGGAGAATGTTCCATGTGCACTCGAAAATAATATGTATTCTGCTGCTTTATGATGAAATGTTCTGAATATATTTAAGTCCATCTGGTCCTGTGTGTCATGAAAAGCCATTGTTTCCTTCTTGATTTTCTGTTTAGATGACCTGTCCATTTCTGTAAGTCTCATATTAAAGTCCCCTACTATTATTGTCAATGAGGTTTTTTTATGTTTGTGATTAACTGATGTATATATTTGGGTTTCTCCAAGTTGGGGGTATAAAGATTTACAATTGTTAGATCTTCTTGAAGGATAGACCCTTAATTATGATATCATCTCTAGTTACAGTCTTTGGTTTTAAATCTAATTTGTCTGATATAAGTATAACTATTCCAGCTTTCTTTTGGTGTTCATTAGCATGTTAAATGTTTCTCCATCCTCTCCCTTTCAATCCACTAATATCTTTAGGTCTAAAATGAGTCTCTTGTAAGCAGTGTATAGATGGGACTTGTTTTTTATCCATTTTGACACAATATATCTTTTGATTGGAGCATTTAGTCCATTTACATTCAGAGTGGTCATTGAAAGGCATGAGTTTGTGTCACTGGGTTGCCTGTAAAGTTCATGTTTCTGGTGCTGTTCTCTGTTCCTTTCTAATCAATGTTGCTTTTGGTCTTTTTCCCCGTACTCAGACCCCCCCCCCCAATATTTCTTGCAGGGCTGGTTTAGTGGTCATGAACTGCTTTAATTTTTGTTTGGGAAACTTTTTTTTTAATCTCTCCTTCTATTCTGAATGGCAGCCTTGCTGAATAAAGTATTCTTGGTTGCATATTTTTCCCATTCAGCACATTGAAGTATAATGCCACTCCCTTCTGACATGCCAAGTTTCTGTGGACAGATCTACTGTAAACCTGATCTGTCTTCACTTGTATTTAAATATATACATTTTTTTTACCTTGCTGCTTTCAGGATCCTTACCTTGTCTGTGTATTTTGTGAATTTGACTATCATATGCCTTGGTAATGGTTGCTTTTTGTTGAATTTAATGGGATTTCTCTGTGTTTCTTGGATTTTGATATCTGTGTCCTTTCCCAGCTTAGGGGAGATTTCAGCTATAATTTGTTCAAATAAACCTCTGCCCTATTTTCTCTCTTTTCATCTTCTGAAACTCCTATGATATAAATGTTATTCCATTTTAATATTCTTCTGAGTTCTCTAAGTCTACCTTTGTGATCTACTTTTGTTTCTCTCATTTTTTTCCAGCCTCATTATTTTCTATAATTTTATCTTCTCTATTACTAATTCATTCCTATGCCTCATCCATCCTCACTGTCTTGGCATCCATTTGAATTTGAATCTCAGTTATAGTATCGTTAATTCTTGTCCTCACAGACATGCAGTCACTCACCCCTCTTGTATCTCTGGTTTACTTCTGCTCCCTGCCTTTCCCCAATCTGTGTTTGAGCTTTCCACCTGCCAGGAGGGGCCTCCCTCCAGAATTTTATCTCAGGCACAGTTGTGTTTCAAAATCCCACACTTCAGAGACCTCCACACCTCAGACCCATTCTGATGCTCTGGGGGAGGTTCTCACCACACTGTGGTCAGTACCAGCTTGTCCCAGAAAACATTTGCCTGACCATACAGAGGCAGCAGCTCAGAGATTTTGGTAAATCACAACAACCAATGCCAGGTTTGCTGCCCTCATCCGGTGTCTTTGTTCCTATACAGGTGAATGGAACAGCTCTATGTTGCCTGCTGGGTGTTTTGCCAGTAGAGAGGCTGTGTCACCTGTACCGAATGCACTCCAAGAAGGAGAGACACTTCTCTCTATGCAATCCAGGGGATCCTCACACCATGATGCATGTTCCAGTGGCTCTGCCCTGCTTCCTCACTGGAGCACTGCCAGACAGTGAGCTCCAAAACATCAGACTCTGCACTCTGCTGTCTATTTAAAAAACAAACTGGCAATATGGTAACACTCTCATTTTTCCAGTCAATGGTTTTACAGAACAGTTTTCTTGTGCAGTCCCCTGCACGTGTTTTCACTCTTTCTCTCCAGTTACTTTCAGGGTGAATGGTTTTCATTTTCAAACCTAATGTATTGCTCAATATCCCCCTAATTCTCCCCTCTGCAAAAAAGGCTCCCACTTCTCTGCAGCACTGTGGCTCTTCTCTCCCCCACTTCACCTCTCCACACCACGTACCTGCCATATTGTCTCCCTCAAATTATGCAGATTGTTCTGGTAATCCTCATCTCAGCTGCCTAGATGTTGAAAATGGTTCAATATTGATCTAGATGTGTTTAAATGATGATACAAGTCCAGGGTCCCCTTATTACTCCACCATCTTAATTAAGAACTGTCATTGCTTGTTTTAATACTATGATTTAATAGCTGAGCTTTTGCCCCAGAAAATATATGGCCCATAAAATCTAAAACATTTATAATGTGTCCCTTTACAAACAGGGTTTGCCAATCCTATCTTACACTGATAGTCTTAATTATCAACTGGCTTCAGTAGGCTTTTGACAGAACCTGGGTATCATCATTAGTTTTAATCCTGAGAATTTTTAACAGAAGAAGAGTGGGAAGCACATGCTATGAAAATCTAGGGATTATGTTGTATTCTCTTCCTCTAGGAGGCATACCCAACCACTGCACTGAATTGAGTCACAGGTATGTCAGAGAGTGGGACAAACCTTCTGAAGATAACAGCTATGATTGCTCCTATCCCTGTGCCTGAGAAAGCACTTGGGTGAGACTCAGAAATTTTTTGACAGTAGTTGAAAGGACTTGTATTTGCCCACCTCAATAAAAATCCTAAAAAAAAATCCTATGTAAACATTTTAGCAGATTTTTTGACATATAATCTCCTAATTACCATTCACCACACTCACTGAGTGAGCACTCATCGGGTAAGCATACATTGGAGTGGGCACTAGCCTAGAGTACTCTCAGGGGGCCACTTCTGGCATGAAACCACAACCTTTCAAGCTGGAGCAATAGTGATCAGTGTCCACTGTTCTCACAAGTGCTGTGCCCAAAGTAGAGCTTTTGTTCCATGAGTCAGGGCTGGGTAAAATAAGGAAGCCCCTTTCTCAATTGCAATCACCCATGACTTAGCCTGAGCAACATGTAGCTGGTGGCAGAATGAAAAATATTGATACCTTGCTCCTCCTAGGAAGAAAACCCTCCATCTGGGTGCCATGTTCTTGGCTACAGCAATCTAGAATGTAGTCCCTGCCTTGTTGACCTGGGAGGTGGGAGAAGGAGGTAGTAGTTTTAATGCAGATAGATGTTTCTTTATTTTCTGTTCACCCTTAAGACCATTTCCAGAAGCCTTAAATGGTTAGATTAAAAAAAAAAAAAACAGTTTTCACCAGTTCACTAAATCCAGCCTCTTTAATGCAATATTGATTAGAATTATTTTGTGATTGAGCAATAGTTTCTTTTTATAAAAAGAATCATTTAATATTTCTGGACCTTAGTTTCCATCAGTATAAAATGAGGAAGCTGGTGTAAAATAAGGCTTTTTAAACTCCAAATTACTATATTTTTCTATTTTAATACTGCTACAAATACATAAAATTAAATAACTCAGCTTATGCCACAAATTCAATGAAGAAAAAATGGTGAAAATAGTTTTTGATTTATGCCAAATAATATAAAATAAGTAGCTTTCCTTAAGTAATCCAGACTTTGAATAAGAGAATACAGAAAAATTGCCTATTGATTCTTCAAACCATGCTCTTTTATCATGGGAGGGATATAAATTGTTGAAAGAAAGAAGTGCTACATGGGGTATTTCTTGTTTATTTTATTTTATTTTTTTAAGAAAATAGAGCTGATTTTGGCTTTCTAAAATGTATTGACTCTCTTCCTAAGTTTTAATAATAAGCAACAGGACTTTTGTTAAATCAAATTTAATTTTCTCTTGTATGACAGTTTATGAGTTAAAAAATACCCTCTTGTGTTTGCTATCAAAACCATATATAGCTTGTTTAGTGAGGGGGGGTTAATGAGGGAAAAACTTATCTTAATGATTAAAATACATACCTCAGATTGGGTAGCAGTATTCCCTAAAATAATTCATTCTATGAAATTTAATGTGGGAGTGGAACTTTAAAGAGAAATGTACAGTTTAAATATTATTCTGGTTGGAATGTAAGGGCATTACTTATCAACAATTGATATTATGTCCACTACATAGAAGCCTAGAAAATGAATTATTTTGCTTACCAATTCTATAGTACTAAAATAGAATTCATTCTTATAATTTCCACACCTATGAATGTAAAAATACCCTATATTTTATTTGGCCTTTTGAAATAGAAACAGCATTCTCTCTAGTAGGAAGATATTTTCTATGTATTTCAACATTTTTTAAACGTCTATTTATTTTTGATAGAGAAAGAGACAGAGTGCAAGCAGAGACACAGAATCCAAAGCAGGCTTCAGGCTCTGAGCTGTCACCATAGAGCCTGACACAGGGCTCAAACTCATGAACCCTGAGATCATGAACTGAGCTGAAGTTGGATGCTTAACTGACTGAGCCACACAGGTGCCCCTGAACATATTTTTAGATGTATGTAAGCATGTTTTGTAATAGACTTGTGAATAGTATAAACAATTTGTAAAATATATCCCACAGAGAACTTCCAGTTTCAGTTCCAACATGTAGAGAGATTGGAGTCATAAGTCCTGTCCTTACAGTAAGAGAAAACTTTTCTTGGATATATCATAAAATTGAGGTAGCAGGGTAACCTATACCCCACAAATCTGGAGATATAGGTGAATCTAGAGAGTCAGAGCCAAGATCTGTTTACCTAGAACAGAAGCTACTAGAGCCATAAACGTGTAGGATCACTTAAATAGTAATTTTAATAAATTGCTGGAGGCTGAATGTGGATTTCATGAGAATGAGAAACTTGTGGGAGTGGTATCCTTACATATTTTTGACCGATATCTCCAGAAATACTACCAGGTTCTTACAGTAAAGTAATGAGAAAAAGTACCGCTTGGCTTTAGCAGAGGGAGGGTATGAGTACTCATTGTGAAATGCACCAGACTTTTTTTTTTAATATATATAACAAAGGATTACCTACCATCCAGGGGAAATCATATCATAGTAGAGTGTTATCTCAGAAACCTGGGGGAAGGACATACTTTTCATTCAAACATGTGGATTTTTTTTTAATTTTAAGGAAAATGGCAATAAATCAATGTATTTATAAAACAAGACAAAACTGAGGGAGAGCAAGCTCTGTAGCTAAGGAATATATCTTAGTCTTAACTACCAGAAATTGCATAAACATTTTACAATGCTTAAAAAAAAGACCCACAATCAGGAGCTCAGTAATTTACAACCAATTTAGGTAAACTAAATGATACAATTTATGTATTGCCATTAATTTTTCACACTTATACTATTTTATAGCTTTATGTAATTTTTCTAAAGTGATACTTCCCAAACTTGAAACTAACAATGTGTTTGAGCCTAAGAACACGTGAAGCAAAAACTTAAGAGAATTGCAGGGAGAAAGAAAGAAATTCACTATTATAGTTAAATTCAACATCCCTTTTTCAGTAATTGGTAGATCAAGCAGGCAGAAAATCAGTAAAGATACAGTTTACCTGGATAGCATTATCAATAAACTGAATGTATTTGACATTTATAAAATATTATACATTCACCAAGACAGACCATATTTTAGGCCATAAAAGACACCTTAACAAAGTTTAAAAGAATAGAAGTAATACAAAGTATGTTATCAGTCTACATTGAAATTAAAGTAGAAATCAATAACAGAAAGATAGCTGGAAAATTACCAAATATTTGGACCCTAGCATACTTCTACATATGGGGCAAAGAAGCAATCCCATTAAAAAACATTTTAAACTGAATTAAAATGAAAATACACTTTATCAAAATTTGAGAGATGCAGCAAAATTAGTATTTAGAGGTAAGATTATAGTATTACATGTATCTATTAGAAAATAACAAATGTCTAAAATTAATTATATAATTAAGAATAACAAGTTAATTCTAAAACAATCAGAAAAATATGATAAAATTCAGAGCAGAAATCAATGAGATTGAAAACATAAAAAAAAATCAGAGAGAAAATCAATGAAACAGAAGCTAGTTCTTTGAAAATATAAAAAGAAATGGGTAAACCTCTAGCCAGGCTAACCAAGTAAAAAAGAGAGAAGACATAGATTGACATTAAAAGAATAGTAGGGGCACCTGGGTTGCTCAGTTGGTTGGGCTTCCAACTTCAGCTCAGATCATGATCTTGCAGTTCATGGGTTCGAGCCCCGTGTTGGGCTTTGTGATGACAGCTCAGAACCTGGAGCCTGCTTTGGATTCTGTGTTTCCCTCTATTTCTCTGTTCCTCCCCCGCTTGTGCTCTGTCTCTCTCTCTCTCCCTCAAAGGTAAATAAAAATTTAAAAAAAATAAAGAAGTAAAAAAATATAAATTCGATTTATGTCCATAATTTTTAAAAATGTATTTATATGAATTCAATTTGGTAACATACAGTGTAGTATTGGTTTCAGGAATAGAACCCAGTGCTTCATTACTTAAATATAACACCCTATATCCACAATTTTGATAATTTAGATGAAGTAAACAAATTCCTCAAAAAACACAAATTATAATTCACACAAGAAGAAATAGATAATCTAAATATATCAATATTTATAACTATATCTAGTATCTATAATTATATTTCTAGTATCTATATATTTAGTAAAGAGTAAATCAATAATTAATAAACTTTAAAACACATAATTAACAGGGTCAGATGATTTTACTGGTGAATTCTATCAAACATTTAAAAAATAAATGGTGCCAGATTTCCACAATATATTTCAGAAAATAAAAACAGAGGGAATATTTCCTAATTCTTGGGATCAAATCCAGATGAAAACAAGACAAAAAAGGGAGATACACATGGAAAATAAGCACATGAAAATATACTCCACATTATTCGTCATTAAGGAATTGCAAATTAACCCAATGAAATACTATTACAATCCATTAACAAGAATGGTTAAAATACAAAAACTGACAATAACAACTGCTGGTGAGGATGCAGAGCACAAGAACTATCATTCATTGCTGATAGGAATGCAAAATGATACAGCTACTTTGGAAGACAATTTGGCAGTTTCTTCCCAAGCTAAATTATGCCATATGATTCAGCAATTGCACTCCTAGGCATTTAACAAATTGATTCAAAAACTTATGTCCACAAAGAAAACTTGCACATGAATGTTTATAGTAGCTTTCTTCATAATAACCCAAAACTGGAAGCAACAAAAGTCCTTCAGTAGGTGAATGGACAACAAACTCTGATACACCTATACATTGGAATATTTATCAGTGACTAAAAGAAAGGAGCTATCAAAGTATAAAAAAAAACCATAAATGGCTACTAAATGCCCATTTCTAAGTAATGGAAACCAGTCTGTACTTCCATACTGTACTTCTATACTGTACAATTACAATTTTAGGACATTCTGGAAAAGATAAAACTATAGAGAGGGTAAACAAGTCCTTGGTTGTCTGGGGTTTGGGGATGTTTATTAAGTAAAGCACAAGAGATTTTTTAAGGCAGTGAAACTATTTTATATGGTACTGTAATGGTGAATGCAAGACATTTGCCAAAACCAACAAATTTTTACAGTACAAAGAATAATTTTTAATGTATACATTCCAGGATGGATGGAAAATATGGCAAAAGAATCTAAATGTATTATAAATGTATTGTGAAATCTCACTAAAGGAGGTGAGACAATAAATTGCCGACTTAAATAACTTTGGAAATAATAGGGTCTGTAAGACTAAAAGCAAAAGCAACTGCACATAAACAATGTACTTGATAAAACATTTTCCCACAAGTATCCAAGTTATCAATTAAGATACTACAATACATATATACAGAATTTAACAATCAAGTATCAAGTAAATGTATTGCTGGTGGTAAGAGTGAGTTTTTTGTTGGAGTGCAAGTTTAAAAATAATCAAGGAAGGAAACTAAAATGATTTAAGTAGTAATGGATTAGATTTGGAGCCCTCAGTATGATGATGGAGACATCAGTGGCTTAATATACATACAGATGGATACATATACAAATATGTATTATTTATAAAATAATTATCATACACACATATATTTTCTTTCTTGTCAGTAAAGAGAAGCTATACCTAATGGTACCCCAGTAGCAATGAGAACACACAGGTTTTAGTTCTAAGACCATTCTCCAATAAGAGGAACAAGGCTTCTTGAAGGAATGACTAATTATAGGACTGGGGGAGGACTGTAGATGATCATGGAGTATCTTGTAGTACCTAACACTGAGAAAGTTTGATCTTTGGTAAGATATGATGATCATGGCATCTTCCCTCTGTGGTCTTTCATCCCAAGAAAAATAAACAGTTTAATAATAATAATAATAATAAATCAAACAAATTCCAACTGGTGGACATTTTACAAAATATCTGACCAGTACTGCTCAAAACTGTCAAGGATAGGGAGAAAAAAGGAAATTTTGAGGCACTGTCACCACCAAGAGTAGCCTAAAGGGTCATGAAAACTAAATGTAAAGTGATATCCTGGATGGGATATTCTGGAAGAAAAAGACAGTAGATGAAAACTAAGGGAATCTGAATAAAGATTGGATATTAATTGATAAAAATGTTTAATATTGGTTGATTAATTGTAACCAATGTACCATTCTAATATATTAGTAATAGAGTAGTCTGTGTGTGTGATACATAGGAATTCTCTGTACTATCTTTGCCATAATTCTGTAAGTCAAAAATTATCCAAAAATACAGTTTATTTACAAAAAAAAAAAATCTGTCTCCAGGAGCTAAGAAAAGAACCTCCAAGGATATATAAACATTCAGATTTAGAAAATCAGAATAACAACAATCACATCATTAAATGCATTTAACATTGGTTTGTCATGAATTTTGAGGAAGTTTTTGAGTACATGTCTTGGGAAAAGTAATAGCAATCACAGATGTTCAAAAAGTTGTCAATATTTACCCAATTTACTAACTGGTATTGGCAGGTGCTGACATAATCTGGAAGCTGCCCATACCAGAATGTGTCATATCCCAGGAGTAAAAATAATGAGTCCTTATTTCCTAACAAATAAAACTAGGTCATCTTCATTAAACGAGTTAGCGATTTTCTTTATATTAGGAGCAATAGACATTGCCATGTGGGAAGAGATGTTTTTATACCTCTTTTCTTTATCTGGAGCTCAGTCAACAGTACAAGGCTTCCTGTAATAGGAAACAAGAGTAGACATTTATTTATATAAATGATTTATATAACTATTCTCTTGTTTTATGTAGGATTCTTTGGGGACTTTTGTCAGGTTTGTGTGTCTAAAAGGCTAATGAATCTCTTTTTTCCTTATATGTGTACTTTATTACAGGAAGAAGATGTAGTATAAGAGATAAAATTTCAAGGCAAAATAAAGATTTGAGAAAATTCTTACAGTTAAATCTCAATTTGTCTGTTTTTTATTCTTTGAAGAATAATTTTAAGAAAGGACTAAGACTGATAATAGTTTTGTATTGCACTTGGGAAAGTTTACTGTTTATTAAATGGAGGTTCACTTTCTTTTTATATCATTAAAAGTAATTTTTCACATGTATAAAGTTACTTTGCTCTCGGTGCAATAAAATCATTGTCTTCCAGAAAGCCTTTGGTGTTCTCTTATTTGTATTTGGTTTTACTGTATGGCTGTCATTATCTATGTCAGCTGTTTATTAATTATTGTTATATGCTAAAAGCTCAGTATAGCCTTATTACTCCACACCAGTTTTCAGAAAACAAATGTTCAGAATCTTTTATTTTAAAGTAATTTAGTATATTTATGTTTTCAAACATGGTACCAAAATTTAAAAATAGAATAAAATAATGATTTGGAAGAAAAATAGTAAAGTTCATAAAATGCATCAAATATTAATAATTTATCATTAGTAATATTTTATTTTATATGCTGAAGAGCAAACTAGGGAAGATATGGATTGGGAAGGAGAACAAAACGAGTATCTTTTATTGGAAAAACCACCAACCAGATACCTCCAGTATCTCCAGTTTATCTTTCAACAATGGTTGTTGCTTATATGTAATAACAAAGGAAACCTAAAATATAAAAAGTAGCTTGAACTAGTAGGAAAAATGTGTTAGACACCATTTATTTTTCAACATACGCTATATGGAAGGTGTAATAAAAAATTTTGATTATCAGTTAGTTTTTGTTCTGCCTTCAGGGAAAAGAGAATTTATAGCAAGTCCATCAAAATATTAAGAAAACAAAGGCAGGAGCACCTGGGTGGCTCAGTCGGTTGACCGTCCAACTTTGGCTCAGGTCATGATCTCATGGTTCATGAATTTCAGCCCCACCTAGAGCTCACTGCTGTCAGCTCAGAGCCCACCTCGGATCCTGTGTCCTCCTCTCTCTACCCCTTCCCCACTTGCACTCTCTCAAAAATAAACATTAAAAAAAAAGAAAGAAAAAAAAGGACAAAACAGGTTGGCTCATAGTTATGCCTATAAATTCTCCACTAGAGTAGTTACTATTTAATAATCATAGAGTCTACTGTTGACACCAGTGGCCTGAGATTGTGTATGGAAGCCAATATATTTACTGCCATTTTTTCCTGTGTTTTTCTGACATATTTTTGTTAAATTTTATTGTGGCACTGCTTTCCTCCCCCATTTTATAACTTCCACTTCCAATGGATAGAATTTGGTAACTTGGTTAACATTGGTGTTAATGTGGAGTGTAAGTAGCAAAAGACTTACCTTCCAGACAAGTAGAAAAAGATCTGGGATTGTAGCTGGTTAAAGAAGGTTGAGTGAGGAGAAACTGCTTGAGGGAGCAACACTTGTGAGATGCTGTCACTGCCTGCTTCCTTAAGAAGAGTGAATCCTGACTACAACCTTTGAGAGTGGGGGCTTTCGGTTTCTTTTTTTCCTTTCAGTTAAAGCTAATACTTTTCCAATTATGCCTAAGAGCTAGAAAAAATAGGCATGAATGTATAAACCATCATTGTCTAAATGAGTATTTATCAAACTGTAGATCACAACCTATTAATGAGTTAAGAAATCAATTTAATTGGTCATTGCCATCACTATTTTTTTAGTAATAAAATTGAATATAACATACAAAATTATATCACATGTGATAAGGTAGATATTGCTTTATAAAATTTTGATTTCAGTTGTATAAATAAAAAACACATGTTTACTGGTCATAGTGTAAAATGCATTTCTTCCTATGGGTCACATTTAAACAGTTTTAAAGAGTTACATATACTCACTTTTGTTTTGCTTTTGTATGTCATTGAACTTGAAATAAATATAAATACTGAAGATAAAATATCCATGCCATTATTCTAAATCTATTTACATAAACAAACTTACCTCAAAAATAATAGCATAATTTAAAATTCTACTATAAGGCACTGTTTTGACAAGTAGTATAACACAATAGATTTGAGAAAAAAACATGCCTGGGTTCCAAACCTAGATGAATAATTCATTTATAAGCTGTATGACCTTGCAAAATTTTCTTGGCATTCCAATTTCCTCATTTGTAAAATGAAACTTTCTATTTGGGGGATATTGTAAGGAATAAATGAGATGAATTATTAAAAGCACAGGGTAAGAATTAATATTTATCTGACACTCACTAAGTGCTAGATATTGGTTTAAGTTCTTTAATCAACTTAATACTTTCTGGGTCATACCATTGTTTTTCTGGCTCAATGAGAAATCTCTATTGTCTAGTTCTTTTTTTTTTTTTTTTTTTTGCTTTCCCTCACAGATCTAGCCTGAAAGTACTCTAAGAATCAACACTCAGCACTTGAAATATTCCAAGCAGCTGTACAGCAAGGTCACAGTGTATTTATTTTGTTTTGTTTTGTTTTGTTTTGTTTTAATTTTGACAGAGACAGGAAGAAAGCATGAGTGGGAGAGGGGTAGAGAGTGAAGGAGAGAGAATCCCAAGGAGGCTCCACACTGTCAGCTCAGAGCTCAATGCAGAGCTCGATCTAACAACTGTGAGATCATAACATGAGCCAAAATCAAGAGTTAGATGCTTAACCAACTGAGCCACCGAGGCGCCCTGTCACTGTGTGTTTGTATTGGACAATGTTAGGTATTTCAAAATGAAAATGAAAATTTCCTGGCTAATCAAAATACACCTTATCAATAGATAGGTATATTTAGATAGATAGATATAATATATTGTATATGTTACATATATAGACTACATTAGTATATACCATATATCTAAATATTAGCATATATACATGCATTATACCCTATATATAAACATACATATACATATATATGTGTATACATACACATATATGTGTGTATATATACATACATATGTGTATATATACACATATATAAACATTAATATATTTGACTCTGTTTCTAGGCCCTGAAGTCCTGGTTTTTGGGATTCCTCCATCCATTTGTAGCTTCTCCAGCATTCTTTTAAGCTATATGAGCTAACTATATTCTCAGTGTTAATTTAACTTAATTTGAGTTGATTCTTGCTACTTGGAACTAAATGGGTCCTGATTAGTCACTTCTGTAAACATATGCAAATAAAGCCAGCCCTCCTATTACCTGACTTTTTGTAGTGTTTCCCCCTTGAATTTCTTAAGAAATTTATTATTCTTTGTGGTATTCTTCTTACATGATAAGTCCTGAATTTTTTTAAATATGTGAATAGTTACATTGTCCAAAGGGGTATAGCAGGGGTTACTGGCTGTACGCTGCTTAAAATGATTATAATTATTTCTGTGGATGAGAAGTGGTACTCCAGATACAGTTGCATTATGTGATTAAGATTTTATGTCTGTATGTGTGTGTGTGCATGTGTATGCGCACGCACGTGCGTGTAGGGGGATGGGTCCAGAGAGTGTCCAGATAAAAAGAGAACTAAGTAATTTTTAGTTGATTACTCAATGAAATAACAATGCTTATCAAAAGCAGTAAAAATATTGCTATTTTTAATTTTACAAATTTGTTTCTAATGTCTACTTAGACATTATAATGTCTACTTAAAGGAACTACTTTGGCCAATTATTTTCAGAGGACTTTGATTATCCACATTGGGAGTCATATATATGGAATAAGTGGAAGTGGTAGAGGTGCCAGAAGCACTAAATTACAGAGTCATTATACACAAAGCATACATCATTAAGTTTTTATAGTTGGAGAATGACATTGATCCAATGTTACCCCAAAATAATCTGAAACCATAATTTCTTACCCCTTCTGTATAACAAACGTATCTGTTCTGGAATTCAAAAGGGCAAGTTAAGTCAATATTTGGGGAATTGTTGACCTGATTATTTGTACTCATGTGGAATGAGCAAACAACCGGTTAGTTGAAGTTCTTATTTTTCAACGTATTGTTTTAACATCATGAAAAATTAAATTAATGTATGAAAGAGTTTCCTTTTATATATATATAAAAGTAATTGTATATATATATATATATATATATACACACATTTTTTTTTTTTTGGTTGCTGTTGTCATTACTTTCTATCCTATTTTGGACAGAAGTATTCCCTTAAGAGTCCCTATGACACTACTTCTGAATGTAGTCTTCTTGAAATACTAGTATAGATTACCAGCAGATACAGAACAACTATTGTGGTGTTCCACAGATGTATTTTCCCATAAGATGTTCAATGTAGAGTAGAAAAACATAAGTAGGAATAGTTTCAGAACAGTGATGTTGCAGGCATTAACACTAGGGTATTGAAAATTCTGCCCTAGAATTTCAAGTGAAAAATATATTTTAGCTTACATTAGTATGAAAAAAAAAACTAATGGACACCTGTAGGGAATACATTTTCTCATAAACCAATCAACAAGCATTTGTTTTCTTACAGTAGTAGAGGACAAGTTGATTTAATATTCATGAATTGAGGACAGGAGGAAAAATTGTGAGTTAAATGTTTATCACGTGAGGGGTGGTCATTCCCTTTCAATCATCTTTGAAATGAAACACTTTCTGTTTTATGAATGAGACCCTAAATCTTATCCACTATTTTCAAAAACTACCTTATTGAATCTCAGATTACCATCATCAATGACCTCTTTATTTTCCAGAGAGGTATTATATTATCAAAGACAGGATAGATACTTAATTTCTGGGCCACCTAACTTCTCCATATGTGTGGAATACATTTAATAGAATATGAGGCACAGTAACTACCAATAAAAGAAATGTGGGGGTGCCTGGGTGGCTCAGTCAATTAAGCATCTGACTTTGGCTCAGGTCATGATCTTGTGGTTCATGAATTGGAGCCCCATATTGGGCTCTCTGCTGTCAGCACAGAGCTTGCTTCAGATCCTCTGTCTCTCTCTGCCCCTCCCCTGCTCTCTGCCTGTCTCAAAACTAAACATTTAGAGAAAAAAATGTGTATTTACATCAAAATAAATTCTTTGGTAAGTTTCATATGAGTGAGGTTAATGGATTTCAGGAAAAAATGTACTATGTGCTTTGTCATTCAGTTCTAGTGATTTCTTTTATCGGATTGAGTAACGTTGTTGTTACTTGTCCTTATCACAATAATTTATAATAATTGTAAGCACAGGAGACATTTTTCATTAGTTGAGAAATAGCAGGTTGATCAGTGACTTGCACATGTTTGACTTGTCCCTCCACAACTTATTTTAAAACAAAATAAAGATGATATAAAAGAAACAAGTCTGAATAGAAATTCATCTACTGGTTTGACTAGTAACTGTTTACCATATACATATAAGGTATTTTCTAGATTTTGCAATTACAAAAGTGATGTGGGTGGTACAAAGTGTCTCATGAAAAACTGTAAGAAAGGCAAGCCTTTTTAACGGTACTTAACACATTAGAACTTGGCATCACATTGCACAGCAACCAGTAAATTAAGTAATCTCTCTGAATAGTCTAAGTATTACCTAAAAAATGATAATAAGCAACTTTAAACAAGATATAATTTCACAAAAGGGTTAAAATATAACCGACCAATACATGCCATCAGTACAAGACTTAAAAGGGACCCCTCCTATACAAAACAATGTTCCACTTTGGAATTACAAGCATTCTTTGTTTTATTGCACTTTGATTACACTTTGCAGGTAATGCATATTTTACAAATTAAAGTTTGTGGCAACCCTACTTTGAACAAGTGTATTGGTGCCATTTTTTCCCAAAATTGCTAACTTCATATCTGTGTTGCATTTGGGTAATGCTCACAATATTTCAGACTATTTAATTATTGTATTGTTATGGTGATCAGTGATTATTGATATTGCTATTGTAACTGCTTTGTTATGACACAAATTGCACCTGTATATGATGGTGAACTTAATAAATATTGTGTGTGTTTTCTGACTTCTCCACTGACTGGCTGTTCCTCTATCTCACTCCCTCTCCTCAGTTCGTCCAATTCCCGGAGGAACAATATTGAAACTAGGCCAATTAATAGCCTTACAATGACCTCTATGTGTTCAAGTGAAAGGACAAATCATATGTTTCTCATTTTAAATCAGAAGCTTAAAATGATTAAGCTTAGTGAGGAAGGCATATCAAAAACCAAGAAAGGCTGAAAGCTAGGCCCTTTGGGTCAAACAGTTAGCCAAGTTATAAATGCAAGGGAAGTTTTTAAAGGAAATTAAAAGTATTACTCTAGTGAACACACAAATGATAAGAAAGAGAAACATCTTTATTGCTGATATGGAAAAATTTCAGTGGTCTGGATAGAAGATCAAGCCAGCTCCAATATTCCCTTAAGCCAAAGCCTAATCCACAGCAAGGCCCTAACTCTCTTTAATTCCATGAAGAGGTGGAGAAGCTGCAAAAGAAAAAGTTTGAAGCTAGCAGAGGTTGGTTCATGAGGTTTAAGGAAAGAAGCCATGTCCTTAACATAAAAGTGCAAGGTGAAACAGCAAATGCTTCAAGTAGATGTAGATGTAGAATCTGCAGTGAGTTATCCAGAAGATCTAGCTAAGATAATTAATAAAGGTGACTACACTCAATAACAGATTTTCAAAACAGCCTTCTACTGGAAGAAGACACCATCTAGGATTTTCATACCTAGAAAGGAGAAGCCAATGCCTGGCTTTAAAATGACAAGCTGACTCTCTTCTTAAGGGGTAATGCCGCTGGTGACTTTAAGTTGAAGCCAATGCTAATTCCAAAAATCCTAGAGGCCTTAAGAATTATGTTTATTCTGGCACAAAGAAATGGAATAACATTCCATGTTCATGGATTCAAAGAACAAATATTGTCAAAATGTCGATACTACCCAAAGAAATCTACATATTCAATGCAACCCATATCAAAATAACACCAGCATTCTTCACAGAGCTAGAAGAAACAATCCTAAAATTTGTATGGATCCATAAAAGAACCTGAATAGCCAAACCAATCCTGAAAAAGAAAACAAAAGCTGGAGGCATCACAGTTCCGGACTTCAAGTTGTATTACAAAGCTGCAATCATCAAAACAGTATGGTACTGGCACAAAACAGACCTATAGATCAATGGAACAGAATAGAGAACCCACAAATGGACTTACAAATTCATGGCCAACTATATATTGACAATGTAGGAAAGAATATCCAATGGAAAAAAAAGTCTCTTCAGCAAATGGTGTTGGGAAAACTGGACAACGACATGCAGAAGAATGAACATGGACCACTTCCTTACACCATACATGAAAATAAACTCAAATGGATGAAAAACCTAAATGTAACACAGTAATCCATAAAAATCCTAGAGGAGAAAACAGGCAACAACCTCTTTGACCTTGGCTGTAGCAACTTCTTACTTGACATGTCTCCAGAGGCAAGGGAAACAAAAGCAAAAATGAACTACTAGGAATTTATCAAGATAAAAACTTCTGCAAAGTGAAGGAAACAATCAGCAAACTAAAAGGCAACTGATGGAATGGGAGAAAATATTTGCAAATGACATATCAGATAAAAGGTTAGTATCCAAAATATATAAGGAACTTACCAACTCAACACCCCAAAAGCAAATAATTCAGTGAAGAAATGTGCAAAAGGCATGGATAGACAATTTACAAAGAAGACATCCAGATGGCTAACAGACAAATGAAAAAAATGCTCAACATCACTCTCATCATCAAATGAAATTGCAACCACAATGAGATACCATCTCACACCTATCAGAATGGCTAAAATGAACAACCCAGGCAACAGCAGATGTTGGCAAGGATGCAGAGAAAGAGGAACCCTTTTGCACTGCTGGTGGGAATGCAAACTGGTGTAGCCACTCTGGAAAATAGTATGGAGGTTCCTCAAAAAAATTTAAAAATAGAACTACCCTATGACCCAGTAATTGCACTACTAGGTGTATATCCAAAGGATACAGGAGTATTGTTTCAAATGGGCACATGCACCCCAATGTTTATAGCAGCACTATCAACAGTAGCAAAGGTATGGAAAGAGACCAAATGACCACCCATTGATGAATGGATAAAGAAGAATGGTATATATATACATACAATGGGATATTACTCAGTGATCAAAAAGAACGAAACCTTGCCATTTGCAACAATGTAGATTAACTAGACTGTATCATGCTAAGTGAAATAAAACAGTCAGAGAAAGACAAATATCATATGACTACACTCATATGTGGAATTTAAGATACAAAGCAGATAAGATACAAAACAGAAGAACATAAGGCAAAGGGAAGCAAAAATAAGATAAAGACAGAGAGGGAGACAAACCATAAGAGACTCTTAAATACAGAGAATAAACAGGGTTGCTGGAGAGGTGTTGGGTGGGTGGATGGGCTAAATAGGCAAGGGGCATTAAGGGGGACACATTTTCGGATCAACTCTGGGTGTTAGGTGTAAGTGATGAATCACTAAATTCTATTTCTGAAAAAAAAGAAAGGAGAAAAAGGAATTCCTGTGTGGGTCAGTCGTGTAAGTTTCTGACTGTTGATTTCGCCTCAGGTCATGATCTCACAGTTTGTGACATTGAGACCCATGTTGGGCTCTGCACTGACAGAACAGAGCCTGCTTGGGATTTTCTCTCTCCCTCTCTGTTTCTTCCTTTCTCTCACATGTGTGTGCACTATCCCCCCCTCAAAGTAAATAAATAAATAAATAAATAAATGTGTGTTGGGAGTACATGGTTTTTTAAGATTCCATTAAGGGCAAGTTGATCAAGGTCAATCTGCAGAGATTGCAGAGATTCTAGGAGCAACCCCCATGATGGGGAATGGGGGGAAGGTGGTGCTGGTGAGTGTACCTGGGACACATTGGTCATGTGATGCTATTGGGCATAACTATTGGGTCTTTGAAGTGAAACAATTTGAAATGGAAGGGAAAGATAGTGAGTGTTCTAGGGTGAAAAAAAGTATTAGTCAATGTTCCCTCTGGCTTTGCCATTTGAGTTAGCTTCACTGTGCTTATCTATGTTATAATTCTGTAAATTTTTGAAAAATGATAATAATGCATATGATTCTTGTCCACATAAATGCAAATTAATCTTGTCTAGTGGAACGTCATTGATTAGTGTCCTGCAGCTTGAGCTCTTCTGCATTTCAGAATTCCTTATTTTGTGTGTGTGTGTCTTAGAATTCTTCTTGGACCATGTGATACCTGAGTGGCATTGTCAATTTTGACTCAGGTCATGATCTCAAGGTTCATGAGTTCAAGACTCCCTTTGGGCTCTACACTGACAGTGCAGAGCCTGCTTGGATCCTCTCTCTTCCTTTCTCTCTGCCCTTCCCCTGCTCGCTCTCACTCTCTGCTCTCTCTCTCTGTCTCTCTCTCCCTCAAAAATAAGTAAGCTTAAAAAAATTATGTCTGTTCTGGGATACTGACTGGCATTTTCTACTGGACAAGGAGAGGGTGCAGCTGCAGAAAACCAATCAGGGGAATTTCAATTCTCTGAGTGATGAATAAGGGAGGCAACAAGGAGGTTGGGTTTTGAGTCTGAGGCAAGGCTCTGCTCTTTCGAGAGGGACAGGAGCCATGGCTCAGAAAATGGAGTTGGTATGGGCCTCCTCCACTTGCAGGCCAAGGCCTCTATAGAAGACAGCACCTTACTTATGCAGACTCTTATGAGAGCATCCAGAGTTCGGAGGATCCACCTACCAACCAGGCCACAGCAGCTGGGCCAAATGCTAGTCCCCAGAGTTCACAGCCCCCAACAGCCAGTGAGATGGCTGTTGTTCGAGTTTTAGCAGCTGCCACTATGCCCAAAACAGTTTTAATGCTCAGAATGCCACGACAAAAGGCCCAAATCGTGTGTATGGTTTCTTTCAGGCTCTTAATGCCAAGGAGATTTCCAATGTCCTATGTAAGGCAGCCTTTAAGTCCCAGGTTGCCACCCAAAGTTCTGAAAATTCAGCCTATGATATTTTCCACCTGTGAGTTAACAGCTAACAAGTCCAAGATGGCCTTTAAGTCCTTGAACACCACTATGAAAGTTGACCCAAGTGCCACCTACAATTTCTCTGTCATAGCCAGTGATATGGTTAATACTTAGTCTAAGACAGCCTTTAAGGCTTTGAATGACACCACTAAGCCCCCAAAAGCTTATACCCATACCCAGAATATTTAACAAGCTCCACAGATATCAGCAGATGGTTCTGAGGCTCAGACTCTGGAGTCCAGGAGTATAATTTGGCTATAATTTAGAACAAGAAAACACACAAGTTTAATACCTTGAATGTAGAAAAGGATAGCAGTGGGGATTAGAGGCAAGTTCTACTGGCTGCAGGGACCTGGAGGTCTGCACCAGGAGGGTGCAGGTACCTGGAGGTCTGCCAGGTGCACCCTCCAATGTGCTCTGGCAGACCCAATTGTCCTGGCAGAACCCATCAGGCTGGCAAAAACAGCCAGCCAGGCAGACCCCACCAGCACATCAGAACCTCCCAGCTATGACAGACCGCACCAGCCTGGAAGAACTCAGTTTCTTGGCAGAACCCCATTGTCTGGCTTGGTACAGTTGTCTGGCTGAACCCACTGGCCTGGCAGAACCCACCAGGCGGGCAGCATCCTTCAGATTGGCAAGGATCTCCTGATTGGCCACTACCACCTGTCTTCTGCCACCTGATTGGCCACTTCCCACTGACTGGCCACTCCCACCTGACTGTATCCCCACTGATTGGTCAATTTCACCTGACTGGCAGAATCTGCACCCCTCTCCCAACTAGCATGCATCACAGAACCTGGGTTCCCCACAATGTCCAGATGTGGCCCTTCTTCAGGAAAGAACAAATAAGTTGATTAAATACTTGATGCTTAAATATTATACCAAGGTGCCCATCAAGCACTCAGAAATGCTGTGGGATATCAGCCATAAATGCACTGATGTTTATCCTGGAGAAGAAATTTGGGATTCAACTGAAGGAGATTGACAAGAGCACCTGCAGATTCTTCTCAGTAACCCCCAAGTCCCTGGCTGGCACACTGGGGACAAAGACACACCCAAGCTGGGTGTTCTCTTAGTGGCATTGGGCATCATATTCATGAATGGCAACTGTGCCAGTGAAGCTGTCCTCTGGGAGACACTAAGCAAGATGGGACCGAGTTCTGGGGTGAGATATTCTCTCCTTGGAGATCTAAGGAAACTTCTCGTTTATGAGTTTGTAAAGCAAAAGTACCTGGATTACAGACAAATGCTGAACAGCAACCCTCTGGAGTATGAATTCCTCTGGGGCCTCTGTTCCTACCATAAAGCTAGTGAGATGAAAGTGCTGACATTCATTGCAAAGGTTCAGAAGAGAAATCCTTGCCACTGGACTGCATCATTCATGGAGGCTGAAAAAGAGGCCTTAAATGTTCTGAACGCTGCTGCAGCTGAGGCTGAGGACCAGGATGAGGAGAAAACCTGAGTGGAGATTGCAGATGGGACTGTATCTGGGCCCAGGAGCTGGGATGACATTGAGTTCGCGCTGCTGATCTGGGCAGAGGAAGGAGATTTTGGTGATCCCTGGTCCAGAATCCCATTTACCTTCTGGACCAGATACCACCAGAATGCCCACTCCAGATTTCCTCAGACCTTTGCTGGCTTCTTTATTGGCCCTGGTGGTACAGCCAATGCCATTTTTTTCTGCCAACTTTGGTGTCATTGGTTTCTTCTGGGTTGAGTGAAATTGGCGGATATTGATAATTAGTTGCAGTAGTCTTTCTGCTAAGTGAGGCTGAAGCCTCAGATTCCTTCTAAACACAGCTATCTAGAGAGCCACGTTCTGTTGATTGAAAGTAGCATGTGAGATCAATTTGTTTTATGTTCCTTGTTTGTTGCTTTTCTTCTCTCTGTGTGCTGTCAATCTTTGGTATAAGAGTTGAAACTGCAAAGTGAAAAAAAAAATGCCTATTCTGCCCGTGCTCTATAAATAGAACAAAATAGTCCGAATGACAGCACATCTGTTTACAGCATGATTTACTTAATATTTCAAGCCACTTCTAAGACCTACTTCTCAGAAAAAAAATCCTTTAAAAATATTACTTCTTATTGACAATGCATCTGGTCACCCAAGAGCTCAGATGGACATATACAATGAGATTAATGTTGTTTTCATACCCCTAACACAATATTCATTCTGCAGCCCATGAATCAAGGAGTAATTTTGACTTTCAAGTCTTATTATTGAAGAGATATATTTTATGAGACTATAGCTGTCATAGATAATAATTCTTCTAATGGATCTAAACAAAGTAAGTTGAAAACCTTCTGGAAAGGATTCACTATTCTGGACTCCATTAAGAACATTTTATGCTAAAGTGAAATAAGGCAGGCAGAGAAAGACAGATACCATATGTTTTCACTCATATGTGGATCCTGAGAAATTAAACAGAAGACCATGGGGGAGTGGAAGGGGGAAAAATTTACAGAGAGGGAGGGAGGGAGGCAAACCATAAGAGACTCTTAAATACTGAGAACAAATTGAGGGTTGATGGAGGGTGGAGGAGAGGGGAAAGTGGGTGAAGGGCATTGAGGAGGGTACCTGTTGGGATGAACACTGGGTGTTGTATGGAAACCAATTTGATGATAAATTATGTTTAATATATATTAAAAAACCTTTCTGACTTATGGTGAAAGGTCAAAGTATCAATATTAACAGGATTTTGAATGAAGTTGATTCCAACCCTCATGGAGGATTTTGAGGGGTTCAAGACTTCAGTGGAGGAAGTAACTGCAAATGTAGTGAAAATAGCAAGAGAAGTGAAATTAGAAGTGGAGCCTGAAGGTGTGATGAATTCCTACAATCTCACAATGAAAGTTTAACAGGTAAGGAGTTAATTTTTATGGATGAGCAAAGGAAGTGATTTCTTGAGATGAAATCTACTCCTGGTGACAATGCTGTGAAAATTGTTGAAATGACAACAAATAATTTAGAATATTACATAAAATTAGTTGATAAAGAAGTGGCAGGATTTTAGAGGAATGACTCCAATTTTGAAAGAAGTTCTACCATGGGTGAAATGCTTTCACATAGCAACACACATCATTGGTGAAAGGAAGAGTCAATCAATGCGACAAATTTCATTGTTACTTTATTTTAAGAAATTGCCACAGCCACTCCAAACTTCACTAACCACCATCCTGATCAGTCTGTAGTCAACTTGAAGCAAGACCCTCCACAAATCAAAAAAAAAAAATGTGACTCACTGAAAGCTCAGATGATGGTTAGAATTTTTTAGCAATAAATAAGTTTTTTTAATCAAGGTGTGTACATTTTTCAGACATAATGCTATGGCACAGTTAATAGTATAGTGTAAACGTAAATGTTACATGCACTAAGAAACCAAAAAAAAAATCATTTGACTAGCTTTATTGCCATTTTTACTTTTTGCAGTGGTCTGGAACCAAACTGCAATTATCTCTAAGATACACCTGTACAGCATGGATCATTCTGTAGTTAATTCATCTCCCATGCAGTGACATCTGTCTCTCCTTAGAGGTCACATAGCACTTTTCAGTATCTTTATTCGGACACTTATGACTTTCTATTGTTTTATAGTCTCCACTAGAATGGATGGAAGCTTTTATAAGTACCTGGATTTTTGTGTTTGTATCATTCACAGCTCCTTGTATATAGGAAGTGCAAAATAGTTGTTGAACAAATAAATACCTTTGATGACTACAGATTCATTCATAAAATCCAGAATGATAGGAGGTAGCCTCTATAACAATACAGTTTTAATATGAATTAAAAGACAAAATTATTAGAAAGTTGATAATATAAATTGTTATATTTCAAGAAATGGTAAAAACTGAAAAAAGAAAATCATTGTTTTTATTTATTTATTTATTTATTTATTCAGCAAGCATTTAATTGAGCTCCTGCAGTATACTACTTTACTAGGGACAGAGGCTATAAAGATGAATAAGACATGGTGTTTTCCTAAAAGAGTATGTTAATTGCATGCAAGGTAAGTTTTTTTTGGGGGGGGTATTAAATTTACAATGGGTTATTAAAGGATGCCAGGAATACTTATGATTATGGTGTTAATCTTAAAAGACTTGTCACAGAGGGAAAGTATGTCTATCTAAAGCCACTCCCACAGTGCTGTATTGCTACTAAATTCAGAGCATGGGTGATTAGACTGGACCACCTTTCAATTGCCTTTCTTCCCTAAGGATGTTATGTACTTACTGCGATAATGCAACTTAAAAAGAGTTAACATAGATTCCATTAATGTGCAACTTGCTTACTAGGAGTTGTGTCAACTTCAACAACTATCAAAAGAGCTGACATGACCACTATGATTCATATACACAAAATGACTCACGTCTCATACAGACTCAGATCATATATATATATATATATGTGTGTGTGTGTGTGTGTATGTATGCACAATTCTATATAAAGTTTCTTAATTTTTAGAATGTAGATACGACCATTAAAAGTTAAGTTATAATATATCAGTGCTGTTCTGTGGTTATAAAATTTGATCTCTAATTAAATGTGACTTTTCACATTCTGACTTTTGGGGAGATGGAAGAGCCTCAGAATATTTAACAAAAAACATCTGCTGAAATGGTTAATTTTCATGAGTGAAAAGACATTGGTAGCTCACAGGGCAAATTCCCACATTACCTTTTCTTTTCATCCACAATGAATATTTTATCCATTAGACTATTCAAGATTTTGAATATTATTTCCATTGTTCTTCAAAATAGGCTTCGGTTTGCTTTCTCCTTTTACCCTTTGCCACCCTTACCCTTGGTGAAATCTCAAATCAGGAAGACTTTAAAATTCTTTTCTGCTAACACATTATTAAGAATTTGGGAAGTCCTAGACTAATATAAATTGTTTTTTAGGAAATTTTTTTTCTTAGCCAGTTTGGGTTACTATAACAAAATGCCACAAAATGTATGGCTTACAAATAACAGAAATTTATTTATTATAGTTCCAGAGGCTGAAAATACAAGATTGGGGTGCCAGCCTAGTTTTGTTCTTGTTAAAGTTGTCTTCTGGGTTGTGGATTGTTAATCACATGCCAGAAAGAGGGTGAGAGAACTCTCTGAGGTCCATTTTATAAGGTTTCTAATCCTATTCATGAGGACTCTATTCCTGAGGGCTCCACCTCATTATCTAATTATCTTCCAAAGTCTCTACCTCCTAATATAATGATATTGTTGGTTAGGACTTCAACATAATATTGGGGGAACACAAGCATTCAGTCCTTACCAATTTTTTTCTAACAAAAATCCCTGAGATGCATCTTATAACATTGTCTTTTGCCTCCAAATTACTAGTGAAATGAAGCAGTGAAGAGACTTGCTACTGATAATAATAATAATAAGCAATAACAATACGATTTACATAGCTCCTTTCATCTTCAACATTCTGAAAACATCCTGTAAAAGAATAATTTCTGATGTGTAACCATCTCTGGGGAAAATTTGTAAGCCATTAACTAGCTGGCCATCAGTTAGAGACAGGAAGTGAAGAATGTGTTTCCCAGCAGAAACTGCAGGATATACAATGTAATTACCTAATTTAGAGTTGGTTTAGGACACCGGAGCTAATTAATGTCCATATATTTGAAAAAGTAGCATTGGATAATTAGTGATTACAAAGTGATAAGGATTTCAATTGTGTATCTTAGTTAAAAGACAAAGATTCCAATAACAGTATCTTCACGAATGCTGATTCAGTGCTGCTTGAATAATGAATCATGGTGTGAAGCAATCAAGAGATGTGATAATTTCTCAGCTGGGAATATAATGTTACACACACACATATATGCACTCACAAAAGAATATAAAAAGTCTGTAGATTTATTGAGTGGATTTGCAAAAACAGTAATGTGTCCTAACACTAATTGCAACTGTTAATTTTACAATGCAGCTTCCCTGCCTTTTGATTCAACAGTGCAGGTGTACCCCATTATATGGGGATTTGCCAATGAGAAATTCACCATAATGGAAAAGTAGAGAATAAATTCAATATATGTTTCCAGAAACCTCACATGAACAGAAATTTTCCAGCAGACAGTTTCCAGGAGCATATACAAAATGAGATCTCCAGTTGTCTGTACCTTACCACAGAAATAGCAGGATGTGACCAGCTGCTACTCATATCTCCCACAGCCTGGTCTTGGATGTGCCATCAAGTCTAGGCCATGTCAGTAGGGGAGGAGAAGTTGCCTGCATGAGGTAAGCATTTGAAACTAAAGCAAGGTAGAAAGAGCAGGGCTTCCTGCATCCCATGCCTGAATTGAGCCATGGCTTCAGGCCATGCAGGTAGCAGATGTTCAGAGTTAGTGGAGTAACTATACCACTCTTGTGCCATTAATCACCTATAGGAAGAAACTGAACAAAATAAATTTAAGAACACATTCCTTACATTCTATGGAAGAAGATCATTTGTTGTATAGAAATCTGCTCCACAAGCAATTTTTCTGGGTGGTGATTATTAGCTAAATCAAGTAATGCCCAATTATGGTGAGATCTGCCAGTAATTAAATGGCTATATGTTGGGAAGGCAACAGTAATGAAAAGAAAAACACCTATGAGCACTTAATAAAATGGTGAAGGGGAGAAATAAACACTCTTCAAATAGTTCAGATGAAAAATAAACATTTTATTCATTTAGCATATAGATCTCATGTTCTTATTTCCAGGGATGTTTTAAAAGATTTTATTTATTTTGAGAGAAAGAAACAGAGAGAGGGAGTAGCGGAGGGGCAGGGAGAGAGAGAGAGGGAGAGAGAGTACCAAGCAGGCTCTGTGCTGTCAGGATGGAACCCAATGTGGGGCTCAAACCCACGAACCCATGAGGTCATGACCTGAGCCGAAACCAAGAGTCAGAAGCTCAACCAACTGTACCACCCAGGGGCCCTCCAGCAGTATTTTAATGCTAACATTGGAGTATGAGGTTACTCCTATCTTCCCAACTCCCACTGCATCACATTAATTAGTAGCAATTGTAGAATCTTAGAATAGGAAGTGAAGCAAGACCAATTTTCTTGTCTCAATTAATATTGCAACTATATAAATCCAAATTAAACAATGTCCTGATTTTTAAAATTTAAATTATGTTTAAGAAAAATTTTATAAAATAAATAAGACATTCCTCTAACTTTCTTAAGAAAATATCCATTAGATAATTCAATAAGATTATTATTTTTAACAACTATTGATTATTGTAGCTAATGATTATTTGTGTTGAAAAAGAGTGATTCTCTCAGTTGTTATGGAGACTGTAGAGTTGTTTGTCCAACTGGTCAGCAAAACCATGTTCTTTATGATTTAGTCTACTATTTATGGTTATCTTATGTCTTAGGAGGTCAATGTATCTATACTGAGCCTACAATACACCTCTCTTTCATCACATTCTAATTTAACATTGTTCTTGCACTTTGCGCTAAGACATGAAGTACAAAGCCTATGACAATTTGACACCAGTAGTTATGGGACATTGTATCATGAGCTTGATAACAAATATTTCGGTTTCTTATCAGTCTCTTGGTAATGTTCTGGATGTCTGAAAACTGCAGAAGTCCAGTCTCCAAATAAAAACTCCCTGCACTTCGTTAAAAAAAATAGTAAAGAAACATAGTCATAGGGGCCAGGATGAGTAAAAGGAATTTTTAGAGAGAAAAATTTTAATTTTTCAAGCTTAATAAAGAAATTTAGAGTCTCAACCCTAAGTAGAATTTTTCTAAGTTGTGGTTTCTTTATAAATAAACTTAATGATATAAATCTTAACATTAAGGTTATAAATAACCTGCAAGAGCAATCTTAATGAATAATTATAAAGTATTCATTTCAAAATTTTTAAGTTCTAATTAGCCAAAACTTCTTTCATATCTTCAGCCTTGATTTGAATCTTTGTATCATCAGTGTTATTAATTCTAGATTGGAGCTAACAGAATAAGTATAATAAATATTTTCACATATTAAACTCAGATATCATATCCAAAATGAGCTTTCATTTTTCCATTTAAATCGTCTGGAGTTGCCTCACCTATTCCTAAAATGGTATAGTTTCAAGTCTTCCAGTCATCTTTCTTTCTCCTCTGTCAACATTTTGCATTGGGCAGTCTGTGTAAAGTCCCTTTCATTTTGATATAATTATATTTAATCTGTAGGATACCTGAATGGATGCCAAAAACCCTCAAAGAGTTGTTCAATTTTAGGCAAAATGCAATTGGATAATTGGATCATTAACAAAACTGACACTTGCTAATGTGGATGTTCTGGAAATTAGGAGTTCAACTACTTAGCTCAGAAAACCATCCTTCTTTTAATGCAGTCTAACATCACATTAGTTTTACTGGTAACCTTATTATGCTCTTACAGTATTTTGGGCTGCCTGTCAATTAATAATGTTAGAATGTTAAAAAATTTTTTCCATTGTGGTAGAAATACTTAACAGACCTAGTTTCTAAACACAATTTTAAGTCCACAATACAGTGTTAGCTATACACACAATGTTATGCAATTGATCTTTAGAACTTACTCATTTTTCATGACTGAAATTTTATACCCATGGAGAATCCCATTTCCCCATTCTTCTTGTGCCAGAAAACCACATTTCTACCCTCTGTTTCTATGAGTTTGACCATTTTTAGATATCTCATATAAGTGGTATCATGTAATATTTTCCTATCGATGACTGGATTATTTCTCTTAGCATAAAGTCTTCAAGGTTCATCCATGCGGTCACATACAGCAAGGTCTCCTTCTTTCTAAAGGCTGATTAATATGCCATTGTATTTATATACCACATTTTCTTTATCCATCCATACCACATATTCTTCATTCATCAATCAATGAACATTTAGGTCATTTCTATATCTTGGCTATGAATAATGCTGCATTGACAGTGCAAGTGCAGATATCTTTTGAAATCTTGATTTCAGTTCTTTGGATATGTATTCCAAGAGTGGGATTGCTGGATCATATGGTAGTTCTATTTTTGACTTTTTGAGAAACTTCCATGCTATTTTCCATAGTGACATCACCATTTTATATTCTCACTAATAGTGCACAAGATTTCCCTTTTTGAATATCCTCGCCTTCACTTATTGTCTTTTTTTTTCTTTTTCCTTTCTTTTTTTTGTTAGTAAGGAATCCTAATAAGTGTGAGGTTATATGTCACTGAGGGTTTTTTCTCAGACTTATTGGCATATAATTGATATATATATATATATATATATGTTTATATTTATAGATGTATATATATATATAGTGAAATGATTACCACAATCAAGTTAAATAACATATTCATCACCTCACATAGTTAGCTTTTTTGGTGAGAATGTTTAAGATCTACTTTCTTAGCAAATTTCAATTATATAATTCAATATTCAATTCAGTATTAACTATAGTCACCATGATGTATGTTAGGTTATCTGAACTTATTTACCTTATAAGTGAAAGTTTGTACCCTTTGATCAACATCTCCCCATTTCCCCTACATTCTAGCCCCTGAAAACCATCATTGGTATTGGTTTGGCATTAATTCTTCTTTAAATATTTGGTAGAATTCACCAGTAAAGCTATATAATTCTGGGCTTTTATCTGTTGGGAAATTTTTTATTACTGATTCAATATCCTTAATAGTTATAGGTTTATTTGGATTTTTTTATGTCTTAATGATTTGGAATTGATAGGCTGTTTCTAGGAATTGATCTGTTACTTCTAGGTGATACAACTTGTTGGCATAAATTGTTTATAATAGTCTCTCATGATCCTTTATATTTCTGCACTCTCAGTTTTAATATCTCCTCTTTTATTTCTGATTTTTTAGTTTTCTCTCTTTATTAGTGTAGCTAAAAGTTTTTATTTTTTTAGTTTTTCAAAAAAAAAACACAACAACTTAGTGTTGCTGATGTTTTCTGTTGGTTTTGTACCTTTATTTTATTTCTGCTCTGATAGTTTTCCCCCTTCCTTCTGTTAGCATTGGGCTTAGTTTGTTCTTATTTCTTTAGTTCCTTGAGGTATAAAATTAGATTGTTTGAGATCCTTCTTTTACTTAATGTAGACATTTATAGCTATAGACTTCCCTCTCCTGTTTTTGCTGTGTTCCATAAGTTTTGATATGTTGTGTTTTTATTTTTGTTTGTCTTGAGATATTTTTAATTTCCATTTTCATTTTTTTTTCTTTGGCCCATTCATTGTTCAGGTATGTATTGTTTAACTTCTGAATATTTGTGAATTTTCCTGCTTTCCTCTACTGATCTCTAGTTTCATATCATTGTGCTCAGAAAAGATACTTTATATGATTTAAATCTTACTAAGTTTATAAATGATTGTATTGTGGTCTAATATGTGATATATCCTAGAGATTGTTCTGTGTGCACTTGAGAAGAATATGTATTCTGCTACATTTGGATGGAATGCTCTGTACATGTGTTAGGTCCATTTGATCTAAAGTATAGTTCAAGTCAAAATTTCTTTATTGATTTTCTGTCTGTATCACCTATCCATGGTTGAAAGTAAGTATTGAAGTCCCTCACTATTATTGTGTTCCTGTCAATTTCTGTATTCAGATTCTGTATATGAATACATTTAGAAGTATTCATATATTTAGGTGCTACAATGTTGGGTGCATATTTACAGTTGTTATACTTTCTTAATGAGCTGACTCATTTATCATATAATGACCTTCTTTGTCTCTTGCTACAGTTTGACTTAAAGTCTATTTTTTGCCTGTTATAAGTATAGCTATCCCTGTTCTATTCTGGTTTTCATTTGGATGAAATATCTTTTTCTATCCCTTCACTATGTCCTTAAAGCAGAAGTGAGTCTCTTATAGGCAACATACAGTTGAGGCTTTTTTTGTTTTATTCATTCAGCTACTCTGTATCTTCTGATTGGAGGGTTTAATTAATTTACATTTAAAGTAATTATTTATAGGTAAAAACTGTTGCCATATTATTAATTGTTTTTTTTTTTTGGATGTTTTCTAATTCCTTTCTTCCATTCTTCCTCTCTTGGTGTCTTCCATTGTGAATTAATAATTTTCTGTAGTGATATGTTTTGATTTCTTTCTCCTTATATCTAATATAGGTTTTTGTTTTGTGATTTACCATAAGGCTTACAAAAAGCATCTTATAGCTATAATAGTCTACTGTAAGCTGATAAAATTGAAATTTGCACAAAACTTTACCCTTTTATGTCCCTCACCCATTTTATGTTTTTGATGTTACAATTTACATATTTTTATATTGTGTATCCGTTAAAAGTTATTGTAGTAATTTTAATACTTTTGTCATTTAACCTTTAAACTAGAGCTATATGATTAACACTACCATATTACAGCATTAAAGTATCCTAAATTTGACTATTTAATTATTTTACCAGTGAGGTTTATACTTTCATATGTTTTCATGTTACTAATTAGTATATATATATTTTTTAATTTAAGTTTGGAGAACACCCAGGTGATGAGTTATTTGTTTTCATTTGAAAGTAGGATGTGGTGGAGTGGCAGAATAGGTAGTTTGGAAAAGATGACTAGAATGTAGACAGGGTATAAGAAAGTGAGGAAGAATAAGAGAAAGAACCACAATTATATGAATACCTAAAAACTTGGTTGTGAACACTTGGCCTCTGGATAAATGCCACCAAATAGAAAACATTTTCCATGTGCCTGACCAAAAGACCCAGCTACATGCTGGTTTCCATTTTAGTTATATTTCTAACAGCTATGGTTTACTGTTCAGAAAATCTGTCCTTTTACATTTTCTGCATGATGCAGTGAATTGCAATGTTCATATCAGAGAGCATTAATCTGAGAAGACAGTGGACCTTCAAGAAATGGAGTCATTTTCATTTGCATGCTTTCCTTTTCTATTCATCAGGATAAAAATATATGCATCTCTATGAGTGAAATAAAGCATCTGGATTTCATGTTACATTCTGTAAAAACAAAAACAAACAAATCAATGCAAACTAGAAAATAAAAGTGAGGTTGTCTTTGAAAACACAGTACTGGTGTGCCTGGTTGGCTCAGTTGGTTAAGCGGCTGACTCTTGGTTTTGGCTCAGGTCACAATCTCATGTTTCATGACTTTGAGTGCCGAATCGGGCTCTGCACTGACACTGCAGAGCCTGCTTGGGATTCTCTCTCTCTCCACCTCTCTCTCTCTGCTCCACCCATGTTTTCTGTCTCTCAAAATAAATAAATAAACTTAAAAAAATAGAAATAAAAATGTTGTATAAAAAATAAAATACAGTCCTAAGGTGTTTTGACAGAAAGTAATCCAAACAAATCTAAAAAAAAAATAACATATTTAATGCTGCTTTAATGAGTCTCAGAACATTTAAAAATCTGTGGTGTGATGGAAAACTCACTGGAATATGAGAAGGATATTTTTCCTTGATTTTTTATTCTGCCAGAAATATTTCATGGTACACTTGGAGATGAGAGATTCTTTCTTAAATTTTCATTTTAGTATACTTAACACACAATGTTATAGTAGTTTCAGGTGTAAAATATAGTGATTCAACAATTTCATACATCACCCAGTGTTCATCACCACAAGTGGACTCCTTGATCCCCATCACTTATTTCAACAATTCTCCCACCCACTTCCCCTCTGGTAACCATCAGTTTGTTCTTTACAGTTAAAAATCGATTTCTTGGTTTGCTCTCTCTTTTCTTTTTCCTTTCCTCCTTTGTTTTGCTTCTTAAATTCCACATATAAGTGAAGACATATGGTGTTTGTCTTTTTCTGACTTATTTCTTAGCATTATGCACTCCAGCTCCATTTATGTTGTTGCAAAGGGAAAAATTTCATTCTCTTTTATGGCTGAATCATATTCCATTGTGTACTTATATACCATGTCTTCTTTACCCATTCATCTATCCATGGACAGTTTTGCTGCTTCTGTATCTTGGCTATTGTAAATAATGTTGTTATAAACATAAGGATGAGTGTATGCCTCTGAATACACAGTGTATATCTTTTTAAATACCCAGTAGTGCAATTGCTGTATTGTAAGGTAGTTCTATTTTGAATTTTTTGAGGAAACTCCACACTGTCTTCCAGAGTGGCTACACCAGTTTGCATTCCCACCAACAGTACATGAGGGTTTCTTTTTCTCCATATCCTCACCCAAACTTGTCATTTCTTATGTTTTTTATTTTAGCCATTTTGACAAGTGTGAGGTGAAATTGCATTGTAGTTTTTGACTTGCCTTTCCCTGATGATGAGTGATGGTGAGCATTTTTTCATGAGTCTGTTGGTAATCTGGATTTCTTTGAAGAAATGTCTGTTCATGTCTTCTGCCCACTTTTAAATGGATTATTTGTTTTGGGGGAGTGTTGAGTGGTATCAGTTCATCATATATTTTAGATACTAACCCTTATTTAGATAAGTCATTTGCAAATATATTTTCCCATTCTGTAGGTTGCTTTTCAGTTTTGTTGATTGTTTCCTTTGCTGTGCATAAGGTGTTTATTGTGTGTGTGTGTGTGTGTGTGTGTGTGTGTGTGTTTCATTTTGAGGAGGTCCCAATAGTTTATTTTTGTTTTGTATCCCTTGCCTCAGGAGACATATTTAGAAAAATGTTGTGATGGCCAATGCCAGAGACATTACTGCCTGAGCTCTCTTCTAGGATTTTGATGGTTTCAGGTTTCACATTTAGGTGTATAATCCATTTTGAGTTTATTTTTGTGTATGGTATAAGATAATCGAATAGTTTTATTCTTTTCCATGTAGCTGACCAGTTTTCCCAACACCTTTTGTTGAAGAGATTTTTCCCATTGGATGTTCTTTCTTGCTGTGTCAAAGATTAATTGACCATATAATTTTGGGTTTATTTCTGGGTTTTCTATTCTGTTCCACTGATCTATGTGTATATTTTTGTGCCAGTACCATACAATTTTGATCACTACTGCTTTGTAATATGACGTGAAGTCTGGAATTATGATATCTCCAGCTTTGCTTTGCTTTTTCAAAATTGCTTCGGCTGTTCAGAGTCTTTTGTTGTTCCATATAAATTTTAGGATTTTATGCTCTAGTTTCATGAAAAATGCTGTTGGTATTTTGATAGGGGTTACATTAAATATGTAGATTGCTTTGGGTAATACAAGTATTTTAGCAATATTTATTCTCTAAATCCATGAGCATGGGATGTCTTTCCATTTCTTTGTGTTGTCTTCAATTTCTTTCATCAGTGTCTTATAGTTTCCCGTTTTAGATTTATTCCTTGGTATCTTAGTATATTTGGTGCAATTATAAATGAGATTGTATTCTTAATTTCGCTTTCTGCTGCTTCATTGTGAGTGTATATAAATGCAATACATTTCTGCACATTGATTTTTGTATCCTTTGACTTTACTGAATTCATTTATCACTTCTAGTAGTTTTTTGGTGAAGTCTTTAGTGTTTTCTACATATAATATCATGTTCTCTGTAAATAGTGAAAGTTTTACTTCTTAACAACTTGAATGTCTTTCATTTCATTTTGTTGCCTAATTGCTATGCTTAGGACCTCCAGTCCTATGTTGAATAAAAGTGGCAAAAGGGGACATCTTTGTGTTGTTCCTGACCTTAGGGGGAAAGCTTTCAGTTTATCCCCAGTGAGTATAATGTTTGCTGCCAATTTTTCATATATGGCTATTATTATGTTGAGGTATGTTCCCTCTAAGCTTTTGTTGAAGGCTTTTATCATGAATGGATGTTGTACTTTGTCAAATGCTTTTTCTGCATCTATTGAAATGATCATGTGGTTTCTATTCTTTTTCTTATCGATGTGATGTATCATGTTAGTTGAATTGCAAATATTGAACCCCCCTTGCATCTGGGAATAAATCCCATTTGGTAATGGTGAATGATTGTTTTAATGTATTGTTACATTCTGTTTTCTAGTATATTGGTGGTATTTTTATCTGGTTTTGGTATCAGAGTGATACTATCCTCATAGAACGAATTTGGAAGTTCTATTTTGGAGAACAATTTGAGAATAAGTATTAGCTCTTCTTTAAATGCTTTTGTATTTATTTTTGAGAGAGAGAGAGAGGCAGAGAGAGAGAGAGTGAGAGAGAATCCCAAGCAGTCTCCATGCTATCATCACAGAGTCCGACACAGGGCTTGATCTCATGAACTGTAAGATTATGACCTGAGCTGAAATCAAGAGTTGGGCACTCAACAACTGAACCACCCAAGCGCTCATCTTCTTACATGCTTGACAGAATTCACCTAAGAAGCCAAGTGGTCCTGGACTTTTGTTTGTTGGGAGTTTTGTGTTTACTGATTCAATCTCCTTGCTGGTAGCTGGTCTGTTCAGATTTTCTATTTCTTCCTGGTTCTGTTTTGGTAGATTATATGTCTCTGGGAATTTATCCATTTCTTCCATGTTGTTTAACTTGTTGGCATGTAGTTTTTCGTGATATTCTTTTATAATTGTTTGTATTTCTGTGGTTTTGTTTGTTATTTCTTCTCTTTCAAGTGTGATTCTATTTATTTGAGTCCTTTCTCCCTCTATCTCTTTTTCTCTCTCTAGCTCTCTTTTTGATAAGTCTGGCTAAAAGTTTTTCAATTGTGTTGATCTTTACAAAAACCAGCTCCTGGTTTCATTGATCTATTGGTTTTTTTTAGTTTTCATATCATTTATTCATTTATCTATACTCTAATCTTTATTAGTTCCTTCCTTCTGTTTTTGGATTCTGTTTGCTGTTCTTTTTCTAGCTCCTTTAGATGTAAGGTAATGTTGTTAATTTGGAATTTTTCTTACTTCTTGAAGAATGCCTGTATTGCTATAAACTTCCCTCTCAAAATTTTTTTTTGATGCATCCCAAAAGTTTTGGACTGTTGTGTTTTCATTTTCATTTTTTCCATGTAATTTTTTATTTCTTTTTTGATTCCTTGGTTGACATATTCATTGTCTAGTAACATGTTTTTTAACCTCCATGTATTCGTGGTCTTTCCAGATTTTTTATTGTGGTTGATTTCTAGTTTCATAGTATTGTGGTCAGAAAAGATGCATGGTATAACTGTGATCTTTTTGAAATTGTTGAGACTTATTTTGTGACATAATATGTGATCAACTCTGGAGAATGGTTCATGCATACTTGAAAAAAATGTGTATTCTGCTGTTTTAAGATGGAATGTTCTGAATATATCTGTTAAATCCATATGGTTCAATATGTCATTTAAAGCCACTGTTTCCTTGCTGCTTTTCTGTTTGGATGATCTGTCTATTGATGTAAGTGGGATGTTAAAGTTCTATACTATTATTGTGTTACTATTGATTAGTTTCTTTTTTTGTTATTAACTGTTGTATGTATTTGGGTATTTCATGTTGGGGGTATAAATATTTACAATTGTTATAGCATCTGTTGGATTGCCCCCTTTATTGTTATATTGCATTCTTCCTTGTCTCTTCTTACATACTTTGTTTTAAAGTCTATTTGTCTGATATTAGTAGTGCTACTCCAACTTTCTTTTGACATCCCTTCCCATGGTACATGTTTCTCCATCCCCTCATTTTCAAAATGCAGGTGTCTTTAGGTCTGAAATGAGTCTCTTATAGACAGAATATGGATGGGTCTTGTTTTTTATCCACTCTGACACTCTGTTTATTGATTGAAACATTTAGGTCATTTACATTTAAGCTAATTATTGATATATATATATATTTTGTTACTTACTTTGTGGTTGTTTCTGTAGCCTTTGTTCTGATTATTTCTTCTCTTTCTATTTCTCATGGTTTGTCTATTTTCTTTAGTGATATACTTGGACTCCTTATTCTTTTTAGCATATCTATTATTGGTTTTTCATTTGTGGTTACCATTCCATTTATATGTAACATCTTCTGCATATAGCAATCTATATTAAGCTGATGGTCACTTAATGTTGAACTCATTCTTTACTCCTCTCCCCTCTACTTTTCAGAAAAGTATGTTTTGGTATCATATTTTACACTTTTTTATTTTATGAATCCTCTAATTGATTTTTACATAAATATTATTACTGCTTTTGTGTTTTTTTTTACTTTTTATACTCACACATATGACCTTTCCTTCCCACTTAAAGAATACCCTTTAATATTTCTTGAAGGGCTGGTTTAGTGGTCATGAACTCCTTTAGTTTTTGTTTGTTTGAGAATTTTTTTACCTCTTCTATTCTGAATGATAGCCTTGCTGGATAGAATATGCTTGGCTGCTAATTTTTCCCATTCAGCCCTTTGTATATATTATGCCACTCCCTTGTAGCCAGAAAAGTTTCTGCTGAAAAATCTGCTGATAGCCTATGGTGTTTCCTTTGTATGTAACTGTCTTCTTTTCTGTTGCAAGTTTAAAATTCTTTGTCACTTTTTTTTGCCATTTTAATTACTGTGTGTCTTGGTGTGAGTTTACTTGGTTTGAATTTGTTGGGGGGATCTCTGTGGCTCCTGAATCTGGGTCTGTTTCCCTCTCCAGATTTTGGAACTTTTCAACTATTATTTCTTCAAATACACTTTCTGCCCCTCTTTCTCTCTTCTCCTTCTAGGATACCTATAATGTGACTGTTATTACATTTTATCGAGTCACTGAGTTCTCTAAGTCTATTCTCATTATGCAGTATTTGTTTCTCTCTGTTCAGCTTAATTACATTCCATTATTCTATCCCCCAGTTTGAGCCCTATGTCAGGGTCTATGCTGATAGCTCAAAGCCTTGAGCCTGGTTTGGATTCTGTGCCCCCCTCTCTCTTTGCCCCTCCACTGCTCATGCTCTGTCTCTCAAAAATAAATAAATGTTAAAAAAATTAAAATAAAATAAAATAAAATAAAAATATTGGGATGAAATATCACAATTTAAAACAAATAAAACTAAATTCTAAAAAAAAAAGAAAAGAAAATCGATACACTTTTGACAAGATTATTCCCCTCTGTGCTTCGTGGTGTGTTAATTGTACATTTTATTTTTCAGACACTGTGTATATTTGTTTTGGTTTTTCTTAAAAATAAACATCCTATGGAAAACAGAACAAAGAGATAATCAATTGTACTTTAATATGTCTGCATACTTGAAACGTTACTTCCATAGTGGAGTGCAGCTAAGATTCTAGAAGAGCCTATCTCTTTTCCATGACATTTGGCAAAGTTGGGATTATTGTATTCTAGCCTTAGGTGGCTCAACAACTTTTCTTATAAATGTTGGCACTGTATTTTATAGCCCAAATCCATTCATCCCACCTAAAAAAGAATTAAATATCAAGATTAAATACATACTGTTTAGAAATTTGGGGATGAACATAATTATGTACATTTCAGAGATGAGTATTAAATATCAATATGAAAAGAGAAGCTATATAACAACCATAGGTTATTTTATTTAAAAAAATGAGTAGAAATATTGCTTTCCAAAACCCCTTTTTAGCTAATAAACAGTTTTGAGGCTACTATCAATGTAATTGGCTACTACCAATATAAATTGGCATCTGTCCCAGAGAGCTAGACTGAAAATTCACTAAAATCAAAAATAGAAAATAAGTCTTACAAAAATATAAATTTCTAAAATTTCAAGGAGAGACACGTGTTGAACTTCTTATAAAATGATTTCAGTAACTTTTAACATTTCTATTCAGACTATGAACAAGATAGTATTAGCTGCTATTTGAAGCAACAATATGCAGATTCCAGGTGGCAGGTATCTGTAAGAGATCTGGGGATAAAGACACCATGCCTGTAAAGGCCCAGAAAAAAATAGCCTATAAGTACAATTCTGCCTAATTGGCTACCTGTGGTTTTGTATTCTATTTCTCAAATACTACATCTACAGTTTCAGATACCCTGTTCTCTTCCTGTATCACAGCTTCAGGATTGTCAAGAGGTACTCAGAGTCTCTTATTCATCTACTATACCACCCTTCATCTCTGCTAATGTCTCTCAGGTAAATTCCCTACTGTAGATGCTTGATACTAACTCAGCACAATCTTGGTATTTATCTGGTCCCAAATTTTCATGTAATGCAATTTATAAACTATATGAAAGAGAGTCTTCTCTTATATTAGTTAATGCTTGTGTAGTTCATATGTCATAGACTTTACTTTTTTTACAATTAAATGAACATAGTACGTTATAATTTACTGTGCCTTGTCAAATGAACATGATTGACACAAACATAAGAATATCATTTATACCAGTTTGATGGGGCAAGTTTCTTTGAGGAAAACATTACATTAGTCTTTCCAAAGTAGCTTATTTCTCCTTTGTGATTCAATAAATGGAACAATAACTTAGAAACTACTATCTTATTGCTTATAATGCTGTTATCAATTGAACATACATAAGTCAAGATAAAAGCTTGGAGGAAATATTGAAGTATTTTATTCTTATTTAACATTAATTAATACTATGTGAGACAGAAATACACAGTAATAATTGACAACTATATTTTAATTATTGAGATCTTAAACTACCCAGAGACAGAAGAGAATCAATTAGGCACCAAAGATAACTGTATACTATATGGAACTATTCAAGTTTTTTTTTTCATGCTTAGAGTGTACATATAATTATCATCTAAACCAGAACATTTTTTAGAGTGAATAAGGCACTATTAAACACTACATCAAGATAAAATAAGTTATCCAGAACTTTCTCCAACAAACAAAAGCATATAGTAACCCCAAGGGTTTATATTTTATTTGTCTGACCTCATGCCAAAAACAGAAAATGACAGGAAGGATGGTTATTAAACACAAAAACTGTTGTAATTACAAGAGTTCCTAACACAATTATAAGGGAACATCTTTTTTTTGTATCTATATACACAGATAATTTTTCAGTATTCAAATCCCTTTGAAATTGTCTTTCCTTTTCCTCTTAATTTCTTATTGTGTTTTTGTTACAAGTCTGAAATTATCACTAAATTGCTACTGATGATTCTACCTTGATCACAGTTTTCCTTAGTCAGTCTTTCCCTTGATTTAGCTAGGAGTTATCTTTCTATGTTGATTTATCTGAGATTTTGAAAATTAGAAATGTAAACATAATTTTACATTATAAACTGGACTAAATTTTGTTTCCTTCTCAGAATTTGTTGGAGAATCTTTGTTAATATTGGTTTAAATTGTGTAGCTATTCTTAGCCATGTGGCATGTGCATTATTTCCCTCAAATTTGTTTGAATTGATTTTTGCCTTTGTGATCAACTGAAGGTATTTATCAAAATCATTAAAATAAAGCCACTTTTTATCCATCCATCTGTCTAAATGTTCTAGAAAGATATAGTTTAGGATCAAGATAATATCTTAATAGCTGGATGGAGTATTCAAATATCAAAACTGGGGTATAACTATGCTGGAGAAATGCACTTGTAAACTCCTAGAAGAATGCTTTGGCAATTTAAATTAGTCAATGGTTAGGAATCTCACATATATTTTTAACTCGTTATATATATATATATATATATATGTGTGTGTGTGTGTGTGTGTGTCTGTGTGTGTGTCTGTGTGTGTGTATTTTAAAAGATTATACAAACTAAAGAATGGTATTTGTCTACAACTGAGTATATACCTAAGGATGAGCATTTATAACTTTTCCTCATATCATACAATTTCTTTCTTTATTCCTTTTTTTTTCCTAGAGAAGTTTTATTTAGACATAGGAGAGTCTGTTATTCTTCTAAACTGAGTTTCTTAACTTTTACTTGTAAGAATGTGAGAATTGGTACAAACTCTTATGGTATATTTTAGGATGTGAATAATAATATTTCAAAATGAATTAAAATTATTTTATACTATACCTACAGGAATAAATTTTTCTTATATTATAGGGCCGGAAGAGATTAACACTTAATACAGTAACTTTTAAGAATATCCTAGATGGAATAAAAGTCTGTGCCCTTTAATACTTTGAAACACTGGTTCAATATAAAAGACATTTAACTCTATAAAGAAAATTACAAAGTGAAAGAACATCTGATTTAATCAGAATTGTTTCAACCAAAATGCTGAGACACTAACCCAAATAATCTAGAGTATGTCTATTGACTCAAGATCCTAATTTACATCCAAATTTGACTTCTTTAATTCTGAATTTGCCATATTATAATGTTTCACTGAAATGTTTCTTAGACCCATTGTGCAGGTGGCTAGACCTAAGGCATTGCCAGAGTTAAAGCAGCCAGACAGTCATGAACCCAAGTCACTATGTGGCATTAAAAGAGTGGTTTAAATTACAAGGGGGGAAAAAGCAAAATTATCCTCTGAGGGAAAGGGAGGTGATCAAGACAAATAACTAGATAACAGAAGTTGGTGATATTAGCTGGTCTGGCCAAGGTTGCAGTCTCAGATTCCATGGCCTACAGAACATACACAGGTTTTATGATTAAGAATTATAGGTTGTTACCATTTTTATAGTTCAAAGAGAAGTGTTTGGAAGTTGTGACAGAATACAAGGCTCTTTCTGACAAATGATGGACTAATGAAGCCAAGTGAATTGCTAATTAGTTAGAATCAAGCAAGTACTTCATGGCTAATGTTTTGATTGTTATACTAAGCTTTGAACTCAATGAGAGAGGGGCTTTCAAATACTAATTTTTGTCTCACTGGTACCTAGCACATTAGTATACATCGCACTCTTAATAGCTGTGTTTATAACATGAACCAATAAAATACCAGCTTCAACTACATAATATTCTGAGCTAATGGACAATGCCTTTTCACACCTGTGAACATAATAGTAATAAAGAATAAATATAAGTAAAACATGTAAAATACATGCCTGGGTTTAAAAGAAAGTGATAACTTTGCATGCTATAGCTGTGTTTTAGCATTCACACAGATGAAGATGTGGTTGTTGGTTGTGATAAGGCAAGGGAATACACATGAGACATGTGCAGAAATTATGATCCGAGAATCCTAAAAGTAGCCAGGATAGAAACAAGGAGGTTTGTCTGCTTGGAACTCTGAATGGTAAAAATATCTCTGTGTTTTAAATTATCTCCCCTCAAACTTCATAATTGAAATCATAATCCTCAGTACCTCAGATTGTTACCTCATTTGGAGATAAGGTCTTTACAGAGGCAATTTCGGTAAAGTGAATCTTTAGGGTGGGCCCTGATCCAATATGACTGGTGTTCCTTTGATTAAGCTCCATTCTTTTCTTAAATGCAATCGTGGAAAATTCCACATCACAGGTCTCAGTGTCCTACTTTATCCTTATCAGGATCCTGATTTGAGCATAGGAAAGCTGTCAAGCTGCATATTTAGTTCATTTGTATCTCTGTTCTTACAATTAAATCCTAGTATCGTTAGCAGTCTTCCCTATGACTGTAGGGGATGAAGGTCTCTTTAAATGCTGCTATAGTGGCCATAGTAGATCAAATAGTGGCTGCAAAAGATATGTCCAAGTCCTAAATCCTGGTGCCTATTAATGTGAACTTATATGGAAATAGAGTCTTTGTGATGGAAACATTACTAGTTATATCAGGAAGGGAATATGGGCTTTCCTCAATAATGAATAACTATAAGTGAAATTGGTGATTTTTTAAGAATATTATTTATTGCTCTATAAAGATAATGGTTGAGCTTTAAACGTGGTTCCAAACATGAAGAGGGGAGCTAGTTACAAATACAGATTCCTGAACGTTGCCTCCAGATATATAGATTTAACTGGAGCTCAGGGTTTTGCAATTTAACAAACACTGCAGGTGATTTTGATGTGAATGATCCACAGAGAATGCTTTGAGAAACAATGCTATAAATGATGGTTAGGTACTGAGATCAGACTAAAGAGCTTATTTATCTCCAAGTGCATATTGATATAGTAATATTTCAGTGACACCTAACCACCATATCTAATTTTATTCAAGGGAAAAATAGTGTCCTAATATTCTTTCTATAGGGTTGAATAAACAATAGTAACTTACTAGCTCTGTACAATTTCAAATATAAGTCAATCACTATTTAAGCATTCTGAAGAGGATCCCAAAGACAGATAACTCACCCTGTTAAGATGATGGAGAGTTTTCAGCAGTCATTTGTATTATTATAAGTCATTTTTTTAAAACATTTTAAGACAGGGACTTTTTGTAATAGGGATTTCTAGAAACTCATAAAGAGCTTGAAGTTGAAAATTACATATGATCAGATATGTATTGTATAACTTCTTGTATTTTAGTCAACTTTAATTTAAGCATGCTTGGCCTCCCTTACTGTATTGCATAAGCTTTGAGGATAGAAACTATGTATAAGCTTTATACAAGCTTTATTCAAGCTTTATACATAGTCTCAACTATGTATAAGCTTTATACATAGTTTCATGTATGAATTAATACACACATTAATATGATATGTATTAATAATATTGATCAGACTAATTAACAGATATGTCAAAGGCTAATTGGCTTAGTGCAGTATAATTCACAGTAGCAAACTAGGTCTCTGAAAAATATCAGCAAAGCTCTAATGTGATTTGGAATGCTTATTGGATTTCTTACCTGGGGGCACAGAGCAGGCAAAGGCAAGCATAACTAAACTGGGTCCTAGAATGTCAAGGAGCAAAAGATACACAATAGAAATGAGTAAAAGGAAAACAGATTCTTTTGTAGCACGTATGGCTTTGCTTTTGGTTTTAAATTTGCTCTGTTTTACAAGTCACTGTGTATCATTTGACTTTTTAACTTACAAAACACCTCAGAAATATCTAAAGCCAAAGACAAAGTAACAGCCTAACTCTTTGTCTTCTGTTTCACAATACATTTGTACAACATTTGATACAACTTAATGTTATATAGAGAATGGATTGGCGCCAAACTTCCGCATCTCTGTTTTTGAAAGGTATGCTTATTCCTAAATGAGACCATCTTTTTGTTCAGTCAAATTCAGATGCTGTCCCTCATAAGTCTACTTTATCCTTGAACTAATGGAAAACATCAGAGGGTGAATAAGCAATACTCACTTCTTACAGAATTATATCATAATAATAGCAATATCCAACTAAGAATTTGTACCAACTCTGTGAAGTTTATTGAGCAACATTTAAATTTTATTCATGAAATTGACAAGTACTAAGAACAAATGGTTATTTCTTCAATAGCAAGTAAGCACACTGAATTCAGATGTTGATTATACTAAGGGAATGAAATCAAGATTCTGAGTTGTATTTGTAGCTCTGGAATTGACCCATATTTCTTTGCTAAATCAGATTCTCTTTCGTTGATCACGTTTGTCACCTAGTCAATAAGAGAAGCATAATATAAATAAAGCAATAGCCTAGGGTTAGACTTTGAGCCCATGTTTCCCACATACTTTGCTGTGTGACTGTCATTTGTTTACTTATGTATTGCCTATCTTCCCAATCAGAATAGGAGATACATGAAAGCAAGGATTTTTTTTTTTCTGTCTTGGTTTACCATTATATCCCAGAATGTAGAGCAATGATAAGCATATGGTAAATTCCCCATACATATTTGTTGAATGAATGTATTACATTTATTGAGCTTTATTTGTCCAGGCTTGTTTTACTTATCTCATCGTTTTCAATATTTGCAATAGCCCCATAAAGTTGGTGCATTACCTCTATTTTGCAGAAAAGAAAATTTAGTTTAGCAAGGTTAAATAAGTTGCTCAAGAACACACAGTGAATAAATAGGAAACCTAGGATTTGAATCTAGTGGCCTTATTCTTAATACTCTAGTGCCTTTAGAATTTATTTTTGGAGCATTTAGTATCCACCAAGCACTGTGTTAGATTTATGTGCATAATTCTTTAGTTCTAATCCTTATTTCTTTTTCCTCATTCTTATTTTCACAGAGGAGAAACTTGAACTTTAAAGAGGTTTAGTAATTTGCCCCAGTTACATGGGTAGTAATGAGTTTTCTTTTATGAAATGTCTTAATAAAAATTATGAAATTGACTTTTTACAAAATGTTTTTATTTCTTTTTTTTTTTGAGAGACAGAGCACGAGTGGGGGAGGGGCAGAAGCAGGCCCCAGGCTCTGAGCTATCAGTACAGAGTCGACACAACGTGGGGCTTGAACTCATGAATCTTGAGATCATTAGCTGAGCTGAAGTCAGATGTTTAACTGACTGAACCACCCAGGCATCCCTGAAACTGAATTTTCATGTGAAGAATACTTTCTGTAATTTTTTTAATGTTCTGGAAAATAAATAAAGGAGTAATGAGTCATCTCAATTTTCTGGTCCTGTGATATCTCTCTTTTTTTTTCAATATATGAAATCTATTGTCAAACTGGTTTCCATACAACACCCAGTGCTCATCCCAAAAGGTGCCCTCCTCAATACCCATCACCCACCCTTCCCTTCCTCCCACCCCCATCAACCCTCAGTTTGTTCTCAGTTTTTCACAGTCTCTTATGCTTTGGCTCTCTCCCACTCTAACCTCTTTTTTTTTTCCTTCCCCTCCACCGTGGGTTTCTGTTAAGTTTCTCAGGATCCACATAAGAGTGAAAACATATGGTATCTGTCTTTCTCTGTATGGCTTATTTCACTTAGCATCACACTCTCCAGTTCCATCCACGTTGCTACAAAGGGCCATATTTCATTCTTTCTCATTGCCATGTAGTACTCCATTATGTATATAAACCATAATTTCTTTATCCATTCATCAGTTGATGGACATTTAGGCTCTTCCCATAATTTGGCTATTGTTGACAGTGCTCCTATAAACATTGGGGTACAAGTACCCCTATGCATCAGTACTCCTGTATCCCTTGGGTAAATTCCTAGCAGTGCTATTGCTGGGTCATAGGGTAGGTCTATTTTTAATTTTTTGAGGAATCTCCACACTGTTTTCCAGAGTGGCTTTACCAGTTTGCATTCCCAAAAAAGTGCAAGAGCATTCCCGTTTCTCCACATACTCGCCAGCATCTATAGTCTCCTGATTTGTTCATTTTGGCCAATCTGACTGGCGTGAGGTGATACCTGAGTGTGGTTTTGATTTGTATTTCCCTGATGAGGAGCGATGTTGAGCATCTTTTCATGTGCCTGTTGGCCATCCGGATGTCTTCTCTAGAGAAGTGTCTATTCATGTTTTCTGCCCATTTCTTCACTGGGTTATTTGTTTTTCGGGTGTGGAGTTTGATGAGCTCTTTATAGATTTTGGATACTGGCCCTTTGTCCGATATGTCATTTGCAAATATCTTTTCCCATTCCGTTGGTTGCCTTTTAGTTTTGTTGGTTGTTTCCTTTGCTGTGCAGAAGCTTTTTATCTTCATAAGGTGCCAGTAATTCATTTTTGCTTTTAATTCCCTTGCCTTTGGGGATGTGTCGAGTAAGAGATTGCTACGGCTGAGGTCAGAGAGGTCTTTTCCTGCTTTCTCTTCTAGGGTTTTGATGGTTTCCTGTCTCACATTCAGGTCCTTTCTCCATTTTGAGTTTATTTTTGTGAACGGTGTGAGAAAGTGGTCTAGTTTCAACCTTCTGCATGTTGCTGTCCAGTTCTCCCAGCACCATTTGTTAAAGAGACTGTCTTTTTTCCATTGGATGTTCTTTCCTGCTTTGTCAAAGATTAGTTGGTCATACGTTTGTGGGTCTGGTTCTGGGGTTTCTATTCTATTCCATTGGTCTATGTGTCTGTTTCTGTGCCAATCCCATGCTGTCTTGATGATGACAGCTTTGTAGTAGAGGCTAAAGTCTGGGATTGTGATGCCTCCTGCTTTGGTCTTCTTCTTCAAAATGACTTTGGCTATTTGGGGCCTTTTGTGGTTCCATATGAATTTTATGATTGCTTGTTCTAGTTTCGAGAAGAATGCTGGTGCAATTTTGATTGGGATTGCATTGAATGTGTAGATCGCTTTGGGTAGTATTGACATTTTGACAATATTTATTCTTCCAATCCATGAGCAGGGAATATCTTTCCATTTCTTTATATCTTCTTCAATTACCTTCATAAGCTTTCTATAGTTTTCAGCATACAGTTATGTTATCTTGGGTTAGGTTTATTCCTTGGTATTTTAAGCTTCTTGGTGCAATTGTGAATGGGATCAGTTTCTTCATTTGTCTTTCTGTTGCTTCATTGTTAGTGTATAAGAATGCAACTGATTGCTGTACATTGATTTTGTATCCTGCAACTTTGCTGAATTTATGTATCAGTTCTAGCAGACTTTTGGTGGAGTAAATCGGATTTTCCATGTATAGTATCATGTCATCTGCAAAAAGCCAAAGCTTGACTTCATCTTTGCCAATTTTGATACCTTTGATTTCCTTTTGTTGTCTGATTGCTGATGCTAGAACTTCCAGCACTATGTTAAACAACAGCAGTGAGAGTGGGCATCCCTGTCGTGTTCCTCATCTCAGGGAAGAAGCTCTCAGTGTTTCCCATTGAGGATTATGTTAGCTGTGGGCTTTTCATACATGGGTTTTATGATGTTTAAGTATGTTCCTTCTATCCCGACTTTCTCAAGGGTTTTTATTAAGAAAGGGTGCTGGATTTTGTCAAAGGCCTTTTCTGCATCGATTGACAGGATCATATGGTTCTTCTCTTTTCTTTTATTAATGTGATGTATCACGTTGATTGATTTGCGAATGTTGAACCAGCCCTGCGTCCCAGGAATGAATCCCACTTGATCATGGTGAATAATTCTTTGTATATGCTGTTGAATTCAATTTGCTAGTATCTTATTGAGAATTTTTGCATCCATATTCATCAGGGATATTGGCCTGTAGTTCTCTTTCTTTACTGGGTCTCTGTCTGGTTTAGGAATCAAAGTAATACTGGCTTCCTAGAATGAGTCTGGAAGTTTTCCTTCCCTTTCTATTTCTTGGAATAGCTTGAGAAGGATAGGTATGATCTCTGCTTTAAACGTCTGGTAGAACTCCCCTGGGAAGCCATCTGGTCCTGGACTCTTATTTGTTGGGAGATTTTTGATAACCAATTCAATTTCTTCGCTGGTTATGGGTCTGTTCAAGCTTTCTATTTCCTCATGATTGAGTTTTGGAAGAGTGTGGGTGTTTAGGAATTGTCCATTTCTTCCAGGTTGTCCAATTTGTTGGCATATACTTTTTCATAGTATTCCCTGATAATTCCATTTTCATTCATGATTTTATCTATTTGGGTCATGTCCCTTTTCTTTTTGAGAAGTCTGGCTAGAGGTTTGTCAATTTTGTTTATTTTTTCAAAAAACCAACTCTTGGTTTCGTTGATCTGCTCTACAGTTTTTTTAGATTCTATATTGTTTATTTCTGCTCTGATCTTTACTATTTCTCTTCTTCTGCTGGTTTTATGCTGCTTTTGCTGTTCTGCTTCTATTTCCTTTAGGTGTTCTGTTAGATTTTGTATTTGGGATTTTTCTTGTTTCTTGAGATAGGCCTGGATTGCAATGTATTTTCCTCTCAGGACTGCCTTCACTGCATCCCAAAGCATTTGGATTGTTGTATTTTCATTTTCGTTTGTTTCCATATATTTTTTAATTTCTTCTCTAATTGCCTGGTTGACCCATTCATTCTTTCGTAGGGTGTTCTTTAACCTCCATGCTTTTGGAGGTTTTCCAGACTTTTTCCTGTGGTTAATTTCAAGCTTCATAGCATTGTGGTCTGAAAGTATGCATGGTATAATTTCAATTCTTGTAAACTTATGAAGGGCTGTTTTGTGACCCAGTATATGATCTATCTTGGAGAATGTTCCATGTGCACTCGAGAAGAAAGTATATTCTGTTGCTTTGGGATGCAGAGTTCTAAATATATCTGTCAAGTCCATCTGATCCAATGTATCATTCAGGGCCCTTGTTTCCTTATTGACCGTGTGTCTAGATGATCTATCCATTTCTGTAAGTGGGGTGTTAAAGTGCCCTGCAATTACCACATTCTTATCAATAAGGTTGCTTATGTTTATGAGTAATTGTTTTATATATTTGGGGGCTCGGGTATTTGGCGCATAGACATTTATAATTGTTAGCTCTTCCTGATGGATAGACCCTGTAATTATTATATAATGCCCTTCTTCATCTCTTGTTACAGCCTTTAATTTAAAGTCTAGTTTGTCTGATATAAGTATGGCTACTCCAGCTTTCTTTTGGCTTCCAGTAGCATGATAAATAGTTCTCCATCCCCTCACTCTCAATCTAAAGGTGTCCTCAGGTCTAAAATGAGTCTCTTGTAGACAGCAAATAGATGGGTCTTGTTTTTTATCCTTTCTGATACCCTATGTCTTTTGTTGGTGCATTTAGTCCATTTACATTCAGTGTTATTATAGAAAGATACGGGTTTAGAGTCATTGTGATGTCTGTATGTTTTATGCTTGTAGCGATGTCTTGGTACTTTGTCTCACAGGATCCCCCTTAGGATCTCTTGTAGGGCTGGTTTAGTGGTGACAAATTCCTTCAGTTTTTGTTTGTTTGGGAAGACCTTTCTCTCTCCCTCTATTCTAAATGACAGACTTGCTGGATAAAGGATTCTCGGCTGCATATTTTTTCTGTTCAACACATTGAAGATCTCGTGCCAATCCTTTCTGGCCTGCCGAGTTTCAAAGAGAGATCAGTCACGAGTCTTATAGGTCTCCCTTTATATGTGAGGGCACGTTTTATCCCTTGCTGCTTTCAGAATTTTCTCTTTATCCTTGTATTTTGCCAGTTTGACTATGATATGTCGTGCAGAAGATCGATTCAAGTTACGTCTGAAGGGAGTTCTCTGTGCCTTTTGGATTTCAATGCCTTTTTCCTTCCCCAGTTCAGGGAAGTTCTCAGCTATTATTTTTTCAAGTACACCTTCAGCACCTTTCCCTCTCTCTTCCTCCTCTGGGATACCAATTATGGAATATTATTTCTTTTTAGTGTATCACTTAGTTCTCTAATTTTCCCCTCATACTCCTGGATTTTTTTATCTCTCTTTCTCTCAGCTTCCTCTTTTTCCATAATTTTATCTTCTAGTTCACCTATTCTCTCCTCTGCCTCTTCAATTCGAGCCGTGGTCATTTCCATTTTATTTTGCATCTCATTAAAGCGTTTTTCAGCTCCTCTTGACTGTTCCTTAGTCCCTTGATCTCTGTAGCAAGAGATTCTCTGCTGTCCTCTATACTGTTTTCAAGCCTAGCTATTAATTTTATGACTATTATTCTAAATTCACTTTCTGTTATATTATTTAAATCCTTTTTGATCAGTTCATTAGCTGTTGTTATTTCCTGGAGATTCTTATGAGGGGAATTCTTCCATTTGTTCATTTTGGATAGTCCCTGGAGTGGTGTGGATCTGCAGGGTGCTTCCCCTGTGCTGTAGTGTATAACTGGAGTTGGTGGGCGGGGTCGCAGTCCAACCTGATGTCTGCCCCCAGCCCACCTCTGGGGCCACAGTCAGACTGGTGTGTGCCTTCTCTTCCCCTCTCCTAGGGGCGGGATTCACTTTGGGGTGGCGTGGCCCATCTGGGCTACTTGCACACTGCCAGGCTTGTGGTGCTGGGGATCTTCTGGGGTGGGTAGGCAAGGTGCACGGGGGCAGGAGGGGCAGGCTTAGCTGGCTTATCCTTAGGTGATCCACTTCAGGAGGGGCCCTGTGGCAGCGGGAGGGAGTCAGACCTGCTGTCTGAGGGTTGGCTCTGCAGAAGCACAGTGTTGGGTGTTTGCGCGGAGCAAGCAAGTTCCCTGGCAGGAACTGGTTCCCTTTGGGATTTTGGCTGGGGGATGGGCAAGGGAGATGGCGCTGGCTAGCGCCTTTGTTCCCCAACAAACTGAGCTCTGTCGTCCGGGGCTCAGCAACTCTCCCTCCCTTTGTCCTCCAGCCTTCCCGCTTTCCGAGCAGAGCTGTTAACTTATGACCTCCCAGATGCTAAGTCCTGCTGGCTGTCGGAACACACTCTGTCAGGCCCCTCAGCTTTTGCAAGCCAGACTCGGGGGCTCTGCTTGGCCCGGCAGGCTGCCCCTCTGCCCAGGCTCCCTCCCGCCAGTCCGTGCAGCACCCACCGCCTCTCCGCCCTTCCTACCCTCTTCTGTGGGCCTCTCGTCCGCGCTTGGCTCTGGAGACTCCATTCTGCTAGTCTTCTTGTGGTTTTCTGGGTTAGTTAGGCAGGTGTAGGTGGTATCTAAGTGATCAGCAGGGCGCACGGTGAGCCCAGTGTCCTCCTACACCACCATCTTCTGCCGGTCCCCGGTATCCCTTTTCTAAAGCCATGTTTTTCATGTTTTGATTTTTGGCTAGTGTTAAAAATATTACAGGGGTTCTCTTTTCTTTACATCTTTGCCAACGCTTGTTTGCTTTTTTGATAACAGCCATCTTAATAAGGTGTGAGGTGACACTTTGTTGTGGTTTCAATTTCATTTCCTTGATAATTGGTGATACTGAGCATCTTTTTTTTTTAACGTTTATTTATTTTTGAGACAGAGAGAGACAAAGCACGAACGGGGGAGGGTCAGAGAGAGGGAGACACAGAATCTGAAACAGGCTCCAGGCTCTGAGCTGTCAGCACAGAGCCTGATGCGGGGCTCGAACTCACGGACCGCAAGATCATGACCTGGGCCGAAGTCGGCCGCTTAACCGACTGAGTCACCCAGCCGCCCCCTGAGCATCTTTTTATATTACCATTTATTTGTCTTCTTTGGAGAAGTGTCAATTCTGGTTCTTTGTCCACTTTTATTTGGGTTATTTTTTGTCACTACTGAGTTATAGGAGTTCTTTATGGATTTTGGATATTAAGCCTTTATCAGATATGTAGTTTACAAATATTTTCTCTCATTCTGTAGATTGCCTCCTTTGTGCATATTGGTGGGAATATAAATTGGTGCAGCCACTATGAAAAACAGCCTGAAGATTTCTCAAAAAATTAAATATAAAACTGCCACATGATCTAGCAATTCCATTTCTGGGTATATATACATAAAGAATTGAAGTGAGAACCTTTAAGAGGGATTTGTAATCCCATGTTTTTGCAGCATTATTCATAAAATCCAAGATATGGAAACAACCAAATGTCCATTAGTGAGTGAATGGATAGAGAAAATGTGATATTTATGTTCAATGAAATGTTATTCAGCCATAAAAAAGAAGTAAATCCTGTCATTTGTGACAAAATAGATGAATCTTGAGGAAATTACTTTAATTGAAATAAGCCAGTCACAGAAGGAAAAATACTCATGGTCCCACTTATATAAGGACTCTAAAATAGTCAAACTTATAGAAGCAGAGAGTAGAATGCTGGTTAACAGGGGTAAGGTTAAGGGGAAATGGGGAGGGATTGGTCAAAGGGTAATAAGTTTCAGTAATGCAAGTCAAATCCTAGAGATCTACTCTAAGGGATAGTACCTATAGTTAACAATGCTGTATTGTATACTTACATTTTTCTAAGAGAGTAGATCTTATGTTAAGCATTCTTATCACAAAAAAAAAAGAAGACAGAAGGAAACTTTTGGAGGTAATTTGTATGGTTATGTCATTGACTGTGGTGATGGTTTCATTGGTGTATACTTATCTCCCAACCATCAGGTTGTACACATTAAATATAGACAGTTTTTTGTATGTCAATCATACTTCAGTGAAGAGGTTTTTATTTATTTATTTATTTATTTATCTATTTATTTTTTAATGAGAGAGAGAGAGAGAGAGAGGCTGCAAGTGAGCGAGGGAAGAGAGATAGAGGGAGAGAGAGAGAATTCCATGAGGGGCAGAGAGAGAGAGAGAGAGAGAGATGGAGAGAAAGAAAAGCAGGGCTCACCTGAAGCAGGGCTCAAACTCATGAACCCTAAGATCATGATCTGTGGGGCACTTGGGTGTCTGTCAGTGAAGTGTATGACTCTTAATCTCAACTCAGGTCGTAACCTCAGGGTTGTGAGTTCAAGCCACACATTGGGCTCTGTGGTGGGGGTGAAGGCTACTTAAAATTAAAAAAAAAAAAAAAGAATATTACTAAGGAAGTTTGAACTGCATTTTCACAAATGTATACTCCTGTTTGTGAGGGTGGCAAGAATGATCCTCTTGCTCATGTCAAGCAACTAGTTAATTGTAGCACTGAAACTGGAACTCAGGTCCTCAGATCTTAATTTCTAATTCTATTACACTTTATCCATTAATACCTTGCTTTAATCAACTGAGCTAATGGAAACAATGATTTTCATGTGTTTTCATCTGTTTTAAAACTTCTGTAATTTCAAATAAAATCTCAATAATCTGTCATTGTCTATACAGTTTACATATTCTTTTTATTCACTAATACTTCACCCAGATAATTAAATGATTGTATATCTTTTTAAGGACAAGAGTTTTGAGGGCAGAAACCATGGGTAGTCTTTATTATGTAATTTTAAAGACTGAGAAAAGAACCATGTGCTATCTGAACAAAGTAAACACTGGTTCACTTATGTTAGTTTCTGTAATCTCAGCTTGAAACCACACAAAAGAACAATTTTACAGAAAAAGGGTATTCAGAAAAAACAAAAACCACATAAAGTCTTGGATACACATTCACACACACACACACACACACACACACACAAGGACACACGAATACACACACAGATACACACAGAACTGCACAGCATTTAAATTTATCCTTATTATCTTGGTTTATGCAGCTTTCTCTTTTACCATGGGATCTCCCCCAACAGTCATTCATTATAAACAAGTATTGTGGGCATTTCCACTCCGGCATTTGCCAAAAGGAAAATAAATAATCCAGTGTTTGTTTAGCTACATGGACAGGAATGTTTTGCCATTAGCAGAGAGAACCTTGGCTGACTTAATGAGTACCAACTGAGTCTATTCCACTAAGCACAAATGGGAATCTTCTCCATTGTCTGGTCACCAAATATCTGCACTTATGCAAGTGCATTTTCATATTCAGAAGGAAAGGGTGTTATGTGGGATACTTGCCATTTTTTAGTAATTATGAAATAAACAATCTCTGCTGGACCTTGTATAATTAAAACCTTTGTTTTAAAAAAAGATATGATTAATGTATATTTTTTCAAAGCTAAGTTCTTTTGTTTTTTAAATCAACAATCTGAATTTCACAAGTAAGAAAATAAGACCCAAACTTTACAACATTTTGGGTTGAGAAATAATATTAATCATCAGAACTTATGTTCTATTATTTAAAAAAAAGGAATTTTTAAATAAATCTGTCTGGACAGATGTGAGAAAGGGAAAACCTTGTTTACTACTATTTTCCTACCTGTCCCACCTATTATATGTGGTGAACACCAAATGCAAGGATATTGTATACAGATAAACTGTTTGATCACCATGAGCTAATAATCCATTTAGCAGAAAGACACATGCTCAAAAACACATAAACTCAATATCACTTATCAAGTAAGATTACTAAGGGCACAATAATTAATATTGACTAAGCTAATGCATTTTGTGAAGAAAAAGTAATTTAGAATTGATATTCAATGGAAAAAGACAGAGAGGGATTCTTGGAGACAGTAGCTACATTTTTTGAGCTGAATTTTAAAGGTGTTCAGAGATAATGGATCAGGAGAGGGAGGGCATTCCAAGTAAGGAAACATTAATTCACCTGTAATAGAGGAGGATTCCATTTGGAGAGATTGATAAAAAATACGGTGATGATCAAAAGTTGTAAATTGATGGAGATCCCTAAAGGTCAGGCAGAGGGATGTACATTTTCTAATAAAAGTTATAAGAAACTAGTTTTATGACAGAAGTAACATAATAAAGCCAATCCAGGCTACAAAGTGTTATAGCATGCTAGTAAAGATAAGAGTCTGAAGTTCAATTTCCTGGGTTTGAATTCTAGGTCTTCCGCTTCCTAGTAACCTTGTGTAAGTTGTTGAACTTCTGTTTCTCCTTTTCCTCAACAGTAAAATAGATCTAAAAATCATGCCAACTTCATAGGGTTGGTATGAACATTAGATGATTTCATGCAAATAAAATAATTAGGGTAATGCCTCATAGAGAATAACCATTCAATAAATGTCAGCTTCTATATGAAAAGGTGGAGGCCACTTTAATCTCTAGGCATTTCTCAATCTAGCTAACATAATTGTTTTCACACCTCTTAATTGAAATCTTGTTCTTCATCCAAACAAGGCAGTTTGCTCATCCTTATTGCTGAAACTTTGCATATTTTATCCCTACTTGTCATACGCCTTTCTTTTTTCACCAATCTACATTCCTACTCTCATTAAACCCTTACCTCAAATGGCATTTTTCACTGTTCGACCCAAATTCTACCACTCCTCCAGCTCTCTTTCTGTGATGCAAGTGCTCCAGTCAATTTCCTTTATTTTACTGTGATTCTCGGTGATTCCATCCTCTCCACACCTCCACTGAAATCATTCTTCTAAAGATGCCTAACTTGACCAAGAATAGAAGTTAGAATTTACCAGTGTCATCCACACATTTTTATAATTTTTCCCTTCATAATATAAATATATTGCCAAGATATGTTTCTTTACTGTTGACTAGCCAAAGGGAAGGAAAAAAATTCCTGGATGCTATACTTAAATACTGAGTGTTTTCAATATGTAGGCATTGAAGCCCAACTGTTTAGGTTTATATCCTGATTTTTCTTTTTACTGAGCAACCTTAGGCAATGCTATTAATATTTATTAGCTTAGGTTTCTTCATCTACAAAATTGGAAAATGAGTAGTAATCATTTCATAAGATTATTTTGAAAATTAATTAAGGCAATGAATTTAAAGGGCTTTACACAGTTCCTGGAAAGTAGAAATATATTAATACATGGTAACTACTATTATAGTGACCATTGCTTCATTAAGTCCTAACCAGATAATATAGGAGAGATTATTACCTTCATTTTATACAAGAAATAAGTTTAGAGAAGTAAAGAACCTCGTTCAAGGTGACAGAGCTAATAAATGGCAGAGTTTGAATTTCAGCTGAATCTGCTGCTATTCCACTGCATTTTATCTAGCTATTTTTCTCCATTTTCATGAACTTTTAGGTATTTAGAAGGACAGATCATTACTTTTTGTCAATTACATTAATAGCACTTTTTTTTTCTTTACTTACAGCAATAGAATGACCAGCCATAGACTAAACCATCTGTATTTTGTCTCTAGGTGCATTGCAGAATGAGATGTCTTCTATGTAAAACCTATAGGTGAGTGGAAAAGGCTTATCATGTGCAAGTGGCACTGCACCACTGAAGGATATCCCTGGCTTCCTGTTTCCCAGAGAGATCCTACAACAGACTATCAAGGTTTTGTTTATTTGCATCTAATTTTGTATATCACTACCATGTGTCCTTAATTCTTAGAACCTATAGTAAAGCAATTAATGTAACCTTAAGAAACTGGGCTTAACACTAAACATTCAGTGTATACCCTGTAGGAAATTCATGGCACTGTTAAATCAATTACCTTAAACTAGTGCTTCCCCAAAGCAGGTGCAGCAAGGCACTGGTGTAACAAACAGCTCTTTGAAAAAAAAGCATCCAGTGATCAAATAAGTTTGTGAAGCACTGCATGCTATACTCCCCTTCTACCAAATTCACAAAACTGTATTAGTTAAGGTTATTTTGGTTGCAAGTAGCAGAAATAAACTTGAGCTAGCATAAACCTAAAAGGAAATTTATTGGAAGGATCCTGTCGTAATTCACATAAATCAAAAAAAAAAAAAAATAGTTCAACTACTGAACCTCAGTGAGAAAAACTCCTAAACACCTCAGCAGCAAGAGTTCACAGAGCTTCCCACGTGTACATCCTTACAAAAGTCCTGGACAGGATGCACAAAATCCACTTGGGAAATTTGTTAAGAACTGTAGTGCTTGGCATATAGAGAGTACATGGTGAGTCTTCAATAATTATTAGCTATCATTATTAAACATTTCTGTCTAAATCAGGTACAAGACATCTGAATATTGCATGGCCCACAGGAACCAGGGTTTTTGCATAACTTTCATGCCAGTATGAAGTAAAGTCAGATTTGGAAACCACTTCTCAGACCACTTAAGAGATATAGACACCAGTGATGTCCAGCTTCTGTATCTCTCAGCTCAAAATTCTATGAAGAGAATTGTTCTGATTGAGCTCTTAAGGTTCAAATATTTTATTTCTTGACCAGTCACTTATGACCAGGGAATCAGAACGCATGTAACTGTAGAGGAATATTTCGAGGAATAGAAGCAATTCTAAGAGAAAGGGAAATTTTTGTGAGCTGAGTAGCCACCTTGAGAAGTGTGTGCTTTTAAAAACATTCTAAGAGGTGCTTTTTAGTTTTTATTTTTATTTTGTTAAGTTTATTTATTCTGAGAGAGATAGAGTTAGTGTGAGCAGGCATGGGGCCAGAGATAGAGGAGACAATCCTAACCACACTCTGCATTGTCAGCACAGCCAGATGTGAGGTGCGATCTCATGAACCCTGAGATCACAACCTGAACCAAAATCAAGAGTCAGACACTTAAATTACTGGGCCACCCAAGTGCCCCTAGGAGGTGCTTTAAAAAAATCTACTTATTTCATTGAATTGGGCTTTGCCTAAATTTATTTGACCACAAAATAATAATTTTGCACAACATTAAATAAAGTCATTCAGAACAAGAAACCTGTACCACACACATTAGGACATGTTGATTAGAATGTTATTAAGTTAAAGCTATTATGGTACCCTCATCTTCATCAGATTTGTGCCTTACCCGGCCTTCAAGTGCTATCCCTGCAGTTTCTGTTTCTGTTCCCATATGACACAGAAGATGGTTTGGCTTCATAGTTCTGAAAAACATTTCTGTCTCATCCCACTATCTCATGAGATGATCTGCTAATAAACATTGAAACACTGCATGGAAAAACAAACACACTTTGGAAATTCTACAATGTGTTTAAACATATAAAAGATGTTAAGAAGACCTAGAGTAGGGACAGTTGCTCAACTTTGTTTAACCCAACATTTTCTCAACTTATTTCTTGGGAGTAACTCCTATGAAGCCTACTTTACCCACATGCAAAAGCAGAGTGGAATCTTTTTCTTCTGTGTTGCCTCTTAATATCTTTGTGATTTAGGAAAAACAATCATTTTAGAATAGCCTCACATAATTTCTAGTCTGAAATTGACCCTAGTCAGCTATTACTTAAGGTATCTTTTTCTAGCTCATTTTGCCTTTTCTTCTATTCTAAGGAGAACAAAGGCTATACCACATTCTTCTGAAACAGTTAAGTACTGTGTCACAGGAACCTGATACGAAAGGCATATTTAGATGGTTCCTTGTAGTGGTACAGCAAAAATAACTTGTTTTATTTTATGGAATTTAAAAATGTTTTCATGTAAATGAAAAATTGAGCAAGCCACAAAAATTGTATTAATCACAAATTGAAGAATGCCTGGAGCAATGTTCCAGGTTATAAAGGTTATAAACTTACCTTATGCATCAGCTTCTCTGGTGTCTGCCTTTAATAGATAATTTTCACTTAAGATTTTTTTAATGTATTTCAAACAATAAACACATTACAACAGGTCTTCTCACCTATAAAATTCATCTGTCATTCCATCTGCATTTGAGATGGCTGCCCTTGAGTTTCACACATTTACAGAGCCAGGCTGCTGTGTAGTTTAGCATGGGGGTGACTTGGATAAGTTTTGAGGTTGAGCAGTCAGTGCACCTAAAGGGAAAACTAACTGGGTCACTATCAAACATTTCCCATTGCATTTTCCAGAGAAAGACCATAGCTGTGAAAGTCACAAGAAATAGGGAAGATAAAAATATGGAAGCAAAATGGAGACAGTGTTTCCTGGCATCACCCTCCAAGTCACAACTGCTTGGCCATGACAAAAACAAAATAGTGAAGCTGGGGCCTAATAGGCATTTTACTACTATTATTTTAAATAAGGTGAAAAACAAAATACAAAGGGCCTAGTTCAAGCTATCTGCCACCTGTTTGGGTCTGGCTACATGAAGCTGCCACATATTCACTGGTGAATCCCCTTCCTAACTACCTAATGGGTTAACCAGCCATCTGTGTCTCCTGCCATCACTAATCAGGGCGGTACACACATTTATTGCCCTTGAGCTTTAGTGCTCATAAGTTCATGCCTATGGCTTATTGCTTAAGAAAAGCTAGCCTGGTTTACAGAAACTTTCTGAAATTCTCTTTTTCTCATCTTCTGTGACCCTCTGAAAGCTTTCCAGCTCACTTCACCATTCAATGGTCCCTCATTGGATTTCCATTTAATCATTAAAATCATCATCATCATCAAGCTGTTTTTCTTCTAGACTCCATCTGCTTTTGCTTTCAAATTCCACTTCCTCTGGGATAAAGCATCCCTGAGAATTCCATCTATTTTGCAATCTTCAAAACTTGGGTTGGACAGTTGTTGGCTCTTAATAGTGAGGGAAGCCCCAGTTTGGCCCCAAAAAGGAAAACTTCACACACAGAGTCAACAGAGAAAAGAAAAAAAAACAAAACAGAAAAAAAAGATACTGGTAATTTCTTGGAGTTTCCTGTTCATTCAGATAGTTGTTTAAAATTCACTGTACAGATATTTGTTAACCATATTATGTGAATGATAGAAGCTTCAGATTCAAAGATAAGTAAATGATAGTCCCAGCCATTTGATGTGTATATAGTCTATTTAAAAAGATTTCAAAGGGCTTTTTTTAAAAAAAATAATAAAATAAAATAAAAAGATTTCAAAGGGCTTAAGTTATAATGTTGATTTGAGAGATAATGATTAAACTGGGGAGGTGATTCTGTCCTAATGAAACCTGTTTGAAATTTCAGAAAAGAGAAATAAAACACAAAAATGTACTTTCTAGATTTGCTTAGTTGCATTTTTCTTGTTTTACTTCATACTGGATGTTAACCCATTACATATAATTATTAAATATCCACAGCACTATACTTGAAATACTATGTTTGCCTCACAATACTACCTTTCCTTTTTGTGGAATTCCAGCTTTAATCTCTTTAGTTACTTTCTAACATGAAATAATATATTTAATTATAAGAATTAGGCAAGAAATTTGGTTTTAATCACTGTGCCAATTCAACTTTTATTCCTCTTACACAAAAGGAAAAGAAGTACGCTTATTATATGTGAAAGTCTTTTACTTGAAGAAAAAAATGTTTTGATTATGGTAATTCAGTCTTTCATTAGTAGTATTAAGTTTTGCTACTGTTCCTCAAGCCAGTATTAAGAAACTGGTTAAGCAGTCTTTATTACCATTCACATGTGTAGAATACATGTCAAACAGTCAATTAAGTGTCTTAATCCCTCACCCTGCTGTTTTCTTTTTTTTTTAATTTTTTTTTAACATTTATTTATTTTTGAGACAGAGAGAGAGAGCGAGCATGAACAGGGGAAGGTCAGAGAAAGAGGGAGACACAGAATCTGAAACAGGCTCCAGGCTCTGAGCTGTCAGCACAGAGCCTGCCCCACGCGGGGCTCGAACTCACGGAGTGTGAGATCATTACCTGAGCTGAAGTCAGACGCTTAACCGACTGAGCCACCCAGGCGCCCCTCAGCCTGTTGTTTTCTATCTCTATTTCTCTACTACTTATCACTGACACCTAGGGGACTCAGACAAGGAGAGAGTCTAAACTAAACAGCATATGACAGCGATAGATAGTGGAAGCTGAATAAATACCAGGTGATGAATTTGAATAATATAAAGACATTTATACACATGAAAAGAACCCTCAGACCTGTGACATAATTTGGGTAAAATAACAAGTTCAGGCTTTATCTAAACCACTGGTTTAATGTTGGCAGTGGTTAAAATTATAATTAAATTACTCCTTTTTTGTTCTTTGCTTCTCTTTCTAGTCACTTGCACACATGCATCCCCCAGATTCCTTTTGAGAAGATAATCAAAAAGACTAAACTATTCCAAAATGTCTCTTCTTACCTAGACACTCTTTCCCTACTGAAATTTCCAGCTCAGATTTCCCAAGTGGTTTTCAAGCACACATTTAGCATCACTGCTTTGGTCAGAAAGAGTAAACTATTCTATTTTTAAAAGTTTGCCTGTCTCAGAGAAAATCAGCATTAATAAATGTTAAAAGTATAGATATTTGTTAGATCCTATTTCTTAGTACCAAAAGAAGAAAAGCAACTAGTTAACCAGAACATATATGGTATATCCCCTGGGACTTTTAGAAAAATTTGAACATGATGTAATTTACAAAGAGTCTGTCAACAAATCTATAGAAAACATGTGATCTCACAAGTAATATAAAATATGTACATTAAAACCATGAAATATGAATCTTCTTTTAGCAAATTAGCAATTATTTAAAATAACAAAAATGCTCAATTCTAGCAAAGTTGTGTGGAAACAGGCTTCCTTATATATTGTTAGTAGAAGTGAATTTGGTAAACATTTTGGGAAATAAATTTGAAAATAAGTATTACGATTCTTAAACATAATATTGCTATGACTCAGTTAATTCACCTCTAGGACACAATGCTTTAGAAATCATCCTAAACACAAAACATTGTATACGTGTTGATGATCATCAGAGTGTAGTTTATAATAGTGAAAAATTGGAAGCAACTGATGGAGGAATTGTTTGATAATCTATGATGCCCTTCACCAAATGAAATGTTGTACAGTCATTAGAAATAATGTTTTGAAGACTTAGAAACATGTGCATAATATAGTAGGAAAAAATAAAATAATACACATGTGCACATATTGTATAACCACAGCTGTGTTAGAAAATAACTACATCTGTTTAGAGTGAAAAGGGAGACTGGAGAGAAATACACCAAAATTACAATGAGGTGATAAATTTATACACAATTTGTCACTTCTATTCTTTTCATAATTTGAGATCAAGTTAAATCTAATCCATATAATTATGATTTTAAATTGAATATTATCTTAAATTTAGTATAATTTACTAAAATTCTTATACAGAGATTACAGTTATAATTTTGACATTATTTCTAGTGTTAGTAATGGAAACCATGTAAGTGCAAGATTAAGTTAATCCATTTTAACACATAACTCTTTAGACATAGTTTTATGATTACTTCATATGGACATAATCTAATATCATTCTATTCAGTTTGTGATTTACTACCTGTGGTGTTCTGGCTCAACATTTCTAATGGTTCAATCTGCAATCAAGTAGTTTTTTCTTAAAGTTCTTTTCTACAGTGAAGGCATTTATTTTATTGTCCACATGGAGGTAAAATTATCAGCTAGTTTTTGATAGAAGTAAAACCAGTTTTCAGTTGAGATAACGACATTTATTAGCTTGACACATGAACTGAGACCTGGAATAAATAAGCTAGTTTGGGCCTCCCCTGGAAGAGATAGTACACTTTCAATTAAGTCCAGAATAAATTTGGTGCTTCCAAACTCTCTAGGACCTTGGAGAAAGAATTAAACTAGGTTTTTTGTTGTAATAAGGATTAGAGATTTCATTATGTTGGCCCAGAGCTTGGTCTGGGGTGAAATTACAAGGAAATATGTCAGAAACAGCCAAATACCAGATAAATCATCAGTTGAATGACTACAGAGAAGTTGATGCTCCCCGTACTCCTATGACTCCCCACAAAGTTTATATTTATTTTCTCTATAAACCAAGAATTTGGTTTTGTTTCAGGTGATACTGTAGGTCATAAGGGTCATCAAAGAAGATAATAACTCTCTCTTGGATTATTATTATTGGATTATTATTATTGGATTATTATTATTATCAGCTATCCCAAAGACCAGGGCACTATCAGCTCTGCTTCTTGGGTGCATAGTTGGGCTATGCTCAAAAAAAGCCATCTCAGAGCTTATGGAAAAGCTGATCTGTTAGTTATAGTGGAGTTTCAGATAGGATAGTTATGTCTTACTGCTCCAGGATATATTTCATTGATTGATTTAATTGTTGTTTATGTCCACCCTGCTTTCAATTCCCCCTCTTCAGCTCACTACAATTTGTTTTCCTATGTCCAGTTACCATTTGCTCCAAAGAAATAATTGACACATTCAAATTGAACTGTATCTAATAAACACAGCTTATGTATTAAAATGCTTGTGATCTAAGACTTGTCATTATATGTAGTGTTTATTATGGCTTATAGGACACACAGAGGAAATTTTATATTATCCAAATCTCACAATTTTATAGGAAGTTGGAGGAAAAACCTGTTTAAGAAACTTTAAGTTTGATTCATGAAGGCCTCCTTAATTTATTTATTTTTTGTACTTTAATGATCAATGCAGTGCTATACAGGTACAATTATTTAGTTACAGCTTTAATTTTCTTATAACTAACTAATATATACTTACCTAAATCAGTCAAATAGATTTCTATATCTTATAAGTGACTTATATAGAGGCAATGTCTAATTAATTTATTAGTTAATCCTCTAAGGTAATTTATTCAGAAGTTTATTAATCAGCATATAGCTATAGCATATTCTGAAGTTTTTCTACTATTAATTTGAAATATTAATTTAGTTATCTACAAGATTACTCAGACAGATCTTACATAATTAAAAAGTAGCTTTGACTTATGTACCTCCCATCCCCCCAGTCTTCTAAAGAATTTCTGCTCAGAGAATAAGATAATCTGGTTACTCTGAATTATTATTTTTCCAAGTGGTTCCCCTAATTATCTACATTCAAATATCTTTAATGATTTTTTTCTCAAATTTATGCTGAAAGACACAGTCTTTTCTTATATTCAAGTCCATTTGTGGCACAACAAACATTGCTATATCAATAAAACAGGAATGAATAGTTATAAAGAAATATAGCATCATATTTGAAAGTCTTTTAAAGGGAAGTTTCTTTTGTTCCCTTGGTACTCTCACACGAGTTGTTCTGACATCCTGTATAGTGACATAGTGGCATTAACTTGGTCAGCATTTAATATCCCTTGTAGCATGGATGTGAGGTTCCAGTCTGTAAGGAATTGGATTAAAGTGCTAAGGGATTAAAATGCAGTTCTCTTTTCAGCTTTCAATTTATGATAAAATGGAAAAGAGACACTTGCTCTATGGTTTTCATCAGTTTTGTTGTTGACATCACTTAGCAATAGATGATAGTACATTAAATACACTGTATCTGGTACATATATATAATGAGTAATACACAAAAATTTAAAGTGCTTAGATTTCAACCATCTACTATAAAACACAGAATGCATGAAAACTTTATTTTTGAATCATTTTAATGCTCCTTAGAGGACAAAGGACATTAACCTATAACTCTCAAGTTTATAAGGGTTGGGATAATAACATCACAGAAGAAAAATTTATATTTTTCATTTATTATCCTACAAAATTTATAAGTATAATCTCTTTCCCAAACCACATATGATGTGCAGAATCCAGTGATAGTGAACTTCTCATATGCATGTGTTTCAGGTTCATTATTTTTTCTTGATATTTTAAATGACTTTAATGTAATAACTGCTGGTTAATAGAGGCTAGTGGGTGGGGGAATGGAGAGATGTCGTCAATGGGTACAAACTCATTTACAAGATGAATAAATTCTGAGGATCTAATTCACAGCATGATAAGTATAGTTAATAACACTGCATTATATACCTGAAAGTTGCTAAGAGAGGAGATCTTAAATGTTCTTAATGGGATGGAGATATTAACTAAGACTATGGTGGTAATACTTTTGCAATTAATTTTTAAATATAAAAACAAAAGTAATATATGAAATCTATAGTACATATCTGGCATAGTATTTGTTTGTATACAAAAGAAGAACCTGACCATATTATTCTTCAAACTCATTAAAATTGTAAGGGAAAGCAGAAGGGAAGGAATTTTTCAAATATGTTACTTCAGTCAGCTGAGGAACTTTTTCAAAAGACAGGTGTGTAGATATAACAAAAGGTGGTTTGGGACACAAAAAATGAAGTATTGTGAATATCCTTTGGACAATTTATAAATCACTGCAACTTGACTTCCACATATATTTATTGTTTCAGTGGATATACTAATCTGCAGTTTACACAGATTAAGTTAAATAACTATTGTACAAAACTATATACCTTGATTATTTTTTAATGATTATTTATTTATTTTGAGGGGGAGGAGCAGAGAGAGAGGGATTGAGAGAATCCCAAGCAGGCTCCATGCGGTCAATGCAGAATCTGAAATGGCGTAATCCCAAGAACTGTAGGATCATGACGAGCCAAAGTCAAGAGTTGGGTGCTTAACTGACTGAGCCACCCAGGTGCCCCTTGATTATTTAATTCACACACAAAAACACACAGAGTGGACAGATTAAAAGCACAAATATTTATGTCCTAATATGTGACTATTTACTATATCATGACTCAACAGTATTACATTTCTAAGAATAGTCAATTTTAAACTATAGGAACTTTGCTGAGGAAGAAGACCTAACAGAGAAGCAAAAAAACATATTCACAAACATTCATGCAATTTCTCATATTAGAAAGTACATCTGTTATTTTCTTAATATGGATGTCAATCTCAGTCTGAGGTTTAGGAGTAATTAGATATTATTTCTAGGACGCCCTTGGGGGAAGTTCTTTTTGTCTATTGTTTTCATAAGGTCCAAAAGTCTCAGGACCTTTGTAACATGCATTGTCTGATAATTTCTAGTGTTTTCTTCCTTTTTTTGTTATACCACTTAATGATTCCAAGTCAGTAGCTTACAATGTCATAAATTAAATTATGTTGACATATCAACATTACTGATGGTTTTGTTTAAAGTACACCGAACAGTTTTTGAGTGAAGAGAATGATCTTCTCATCCCTCCTCTAGATGTCACCCAGTGACATATTCCACTAGATAGTCTTGTCTCTCTGGGGCACCATCAGGCTCTGTATAAGATGCCATGGACTGAAATTGACAAAAACTCATGCAAAATCAACTTAAACAGAATTCATGAAGCAACCAGGGTCTTTTTAAGGCTATAGAAAATATCAAACCCAATATTTAACTTTTGACATTTGCCAAGAGTTAAGTTCACAAATGTGGTATATTTACTTTGAACAAATGTATGTGTATATGTGTGTATATGTGCATACCCATTAACCAGGTCTATGTAAAAAATAAGGTAGATAAAATTGCAAATTTTGGGGAAATTTTAGGGTAGAAGATGTATATTCATTTGCTTTTGTGCTTCTTTGATATACAAATATCCATGTAAATTCCATTCCCCACCAGTCAAAGTAAGCATCAGTTGGGGCATGTCCAGCTGTTACTAATGTTGAGCCTTCTGACCCAGCTTTCCTGTCTCTAAAGATTCACATTGTGTTTGTTGTTTTTCTCCATGTCCTGTGTATTGATTGAATTGAAAAAAAAAAACACAAAGAGGTTTTGCAAAGACACTGTTCATTTGTAGATGTGAGTGGGGCAAGCATCAAGGGCCAATATTAGAGTCTAATAATTAGGTGTATTAATTTTAATTTCAGGAGAGTTTCAATTAAGAGCCAGTTATGTTCCTGTTACTTTGCAACAGCATATGCTGTCTGCATAACAATTAGTTTTTTCTTCATGATTCCACTGATTCATTCCACAGATATGTTATTGTGTACTTACTACTGTGTACCTTTTATTTGCTAGGCACTGTTTTGATCTCTTAGAGTATAAGAGGAAAGCAGCCACACATGGCCCTTGCCCTGAAGATAATATAAAGTAATGACTAAGAGGCTATACTTGGAACCAGATTTAAATTTTATCTCTACTACTTATCTGCTGTGTAGCCTTCAGCAAGATTTTTAACCTCTCTGTGTCTCAGTTTGCTTCTGCAAAATTGATTGTGAAGAGTTACCATTATGAAGAGTAAATAATATAAAATATGTAAAGTGCTTAGACTAATGCCTCACTTATAGTGTAAATTCAGCAAATAGTAGTTATTTTTGTAGTGGAGGGAGCTTACAATTAGAGAGGAAGATGTGCAAACAGGCAAATACAACACAACGTGATATCTGCTAAACTAGAAAAGTCAAAGGTGCCATGAAAGCCACAGAAACTCATGTAACCTTAATTTGGTGCATCATGGAAGGCTTTCTGGAGGAAGTTATATTTAATTTGAGACCTTTGAGAGATGAAAAATTAACTAGGTAAGGAGGCATTGGTAATACAGAGGGACACTGTGGCTCCCCCAAAAGAAAAAGACTAGAGAACAAGAAGAACACATTCAAGAATTGAATGCCTTGAAAATGCAAATCTTTGTTGTTATTATCACAACTGAACCATATTTGTTCCTTATGATGGCGTGCCTAGGCAGTTCTTTGTCCTACACATAACAGAAGTCAAAAAATTTTACAATTAGGAGAGTATCTCAAACAAAAACAGTTATTGCAATCCCCAACCCCTCCTTTTTTTAAAAACATTAAACCATTAGTAATTAAAAGTCTGTTATTGGACCCATAAAAAAAATTCCATGTACAAATGCACCCAAACTACTTCTATAGTCACTACTTTATTCGCCCAAGAACTTGTATCAACCCTTATAATCTTCAGAGGTTTTGATACTTGGCTCTATATGTTCACAGACTTTAAATCTGGCTGCTGCCAGCCAGAATTCTAGGATTCAAGATGAACAACTTGCATACAAAAAAAATTACTGAAAGAAAGTAATTTCACAGATAAGGTTTCTGTATTACAAAGATCTGATAAAGGATGAAAGTTGTGAAACACCTTTCTACAAAAGTAAATATACTTCATGGTATGTTTCATTTGCTGTAGAGTAAAAAGGTCTCATTCTGATGCATTGTACTTCACTCTAGGTCTCCATTTTAAAGATTCCACATGGGGTACCCCGGTGGCTCAGTCGGTTGAGCACCTGACTTCGGCTCAGGTCATGATCTCATGGTCTGTGAGTTTGAGCCCCGCATCTGGGTCTATGCTGACAGCTTGGAGTCTGGAGCCTGCTTAGGATTCTGTCTCTCTCTCTCTCTCTCTCTCTCTCTGCCCCTCCCCTGCTCATGCTCTGTCTCTGTCTCTCTCTCTGTCAAAAATAAATAAACATTAAAAACATTTAAAGATTCTACAAAAGTACTAATACTTCCTGTCAGTTAAAGCAAGTTATAGTTCAAATGATCTCTCTGAGAGGGTCCTCTAGGAAAGGAGCTGTATCACACTTCCTCATTTCCAATACATAAGAACTCAAGTATTCCAGAACTGAACGTTATTTAATAGAAATGGTACTGACAATAACAAAGACATTGAGAAAATAGTTTGTTATCATTAAGTATTTTTAGATGGGAACTTAATATATTCAGGTCAGATATTTCTGTCTGACTGTAAGTGAAAGGCAGAGTTTTAATTTTTTCAATAGGCCATGAGCTAATTGTATTCAAGAAAACAAGAGAAAAAGGTAATCATTTCTCTCTACAACCTCACAATTTCATATCTTTCTTTGTCACAAGTGAGGCAAGTACTTCTCGTTTCATATGCAATAGGGGAGTATACTGAGGAGTGCTCTCATTGAATCCCAATAGCCCACTTCATCTTTGGACCAAATTTTAATTTCAGTGTTATCTAAAATAGCCCTTATTTTAAGCCAGAATTTAAGGACAGGTCATGGCATTTGATAGATTCAAGCAGAGATAAAACAAAAAAGATTTTTGCATTTGCCCTGAAAAATCAAAAGAGAATCTGAACATCTACATTCACTGGAAATCAATTTCATCAGGCTGCAACAGGTATTAAATGTGAAATACCTCAGAGGTTGATTATGCTCAAAATATGTGAATGTATCAGAGTCTTATCAGCATTTTGAGATGAAGATTATTGGTATGGTAAGTACTCAGAAGAACATAGGAGAAAGATCCATTAAATAGAGAAATTAAAAACAACTGCATCTCCCAAAACTAAGGAAAAGGAAAGCAACAGAATATAATACAAGTGGTACAGAAACTTCTAATACTTAAACTACTTTTACTGCATTTTTAATGGGCCTTCATACATAGGGTCAAAAGAGTTATAGAAAGTAATCCATGTGAATGTAACTATATCTACAAAGAAAGCTGTTTGAAGGCTTTGGAAGTAGTATCCAGCTACATATATTCAATGAGAGTGACTGTTGAAGACACAGAATTTGGAAAATGGACTGAAAATCCTACAAAACTCTACCTACAATAATGGAGGGGGGTGGGTGTGAGAGGGAGAGGGAGAAGAAGAAAGAAAAGGAGAGATAGATTAAGAGAGAAAGAGAGGAAACAAGGAATAACAAAGCCATGCTGTGATGTGGCTTCCCTGAAGTTAAATAATAATAGATAAAGAGGGACTCCTGGGTGGCTCAGTCAGTTGTCCTACTTGGGGTCCTGTCATGATCTCACTGATAATGAGTTCAAGCTCCACATATAGCTCTCTGCTGTCAGCACAAATACCACTGGGATCCTCTCTCTCTCTTTCTCTCTCTCTGCCCCTCCCCTGCTCATGCTCTCTTTCTCTCTCTCTCTCAAAAATAAATAAACATTAAATAATAACAGAGAAAGAAATTAAGAAGAAAGAAAGAAAGAAGAAAGAAAGAAAGAAAGAAAGGAAGAAAGAAAGAAAGAAAGAAAGAAAGAAAAAAGAAAGGAAGAGAAAGAAAGGAAACATAGAAAGGAAGAAAGGAAGGGAGGGAGGGAGTGGGGTAAGTCACCCTTTCAGAACAGTTTCCAAAATGTGGAACATCTCATTGCTCCTCACTTTTAGCCTACATCAAAATCAAGAATATATGTATACCTGCCATACTCATTCTAACACTTGAGTCTTTGCACTTTTTCTTAGCATATAACAGTACTGATCACAGGGTAAAGACCCAATAGTTACTAATCACTGATGAATTAAAACTGATGTAAAAAAATAAAAAATCCAGACAGGATATTTTTAAAATTTATTTTATTTATTTTGAGAGAGAGAGAGAGAGAGAGCAGGGGAGGGGCAGAGAGAGAGGGAGGGAGAGAATCCTAAGCAGGCTCTGTGCTGTCATCATGGAGCCTGATGCAAGGCTTGATCCCACAAACCATGAGATCATGACCAGAGCAGAAATCAAGAATCAGACACTTAACCAACTGAGCCAACCAGAAGCCCCAGATAGGATTTTCAATTAAACAATTCAGACTGATAAGACCACTTAACACTTGCTACATGCTAAGCATATGTCTAATGTCTAAGCATGTTTTCTGTATTAACTTTTTAAAACTCACAATAACCCTATGAAGTAGGTACTCTTATCATCAAATGTGGGAAAACAGGCCTAAAGAGGTAAAGTAATTTTCCCAAGTTCACACAGGAAGTGTCAAGGGCCAAGATTCACACCAAGTGTCTATCCTTGAAGTCTGAATTCTAGTCTCTATGCTACACTGAGATTCTTTCAGGACTAGAGGTAATCTGGAGTTGAAGTCATAAGGATCTGTATCAGAAGGAACCAGAGAAACTCCACACTCAGCCCAGAACTCTGGTTTTGGGGTGATACCCAACGGGCTTATACAACTAGCCCCATGCTCTAAGGATTTGGATTCCTTCCATTAAGAGCACGGATCTAGCAGAACACCTTTATGATCTGATCAGTTACTATATAGTTAGACAAATATTTTTATCCCTTGCAAGATTTTCTAATAATCCAAGGCAGCTGGGTGACGTGTGGTTATTCAACTGCTCAATTGGTCTAACTTCATATTTTTTGACAATAACAACAGCAAAATAATACTCCTCCAATGCACTATTGCATGCATTTTTAATCAAAGTGAGAAGAGAACACTCAGACCTATCTCAGAAGTGGATCAGCTTCTCGAATTTTATTTTACCTTTTTTTAAAAAAAATGACTATTAAATGATTTTTTCTTTTGTAGACCTGATTGAGAATAGCTTGACTGTGGGACTATATTTTACTCACATTAAAATGTCAAGACATGTATAAAAGCAATAAGAACATAGAAGAAATATTGAGAGAATTTATAATGTTGGTGGGTACCTTGTTTCTCTGATGTTCATTGTCTGCACACAAAGAAGTAGATTAATGAAAAGCAAAAAGAATGGGTATTTTTCATTCTACACTTTAACATATAATGAAGAATCTTACAAGCCATTTATCAAAATGTAACATAATTCAGGTGATAATCATCAATATTTTTCACTTGCCTTCAGTGCTAAGATAGGTAAAGTGATTGTCTTCACTTCTGGATCCTAAAGGGGTCCTTGAGTGCAACATTGTTGCCTTACTCATTTTTGACTATACAGCACTTAATGCAGTGACTGGCACTCTGTGTGTTCAATAATTTTCCGTTGAAGTAAACTGTAAGGGTGAAAAACCAGTAGTTATGTAACCTATAGAAATATACATAGAGGTATATAAGCAATAGACACTATAGAGTTCAAATCCCAACGTGTAGTGACTTACCAAGGATATCTGCCAAACAATGAACATGCTTACTATTTAATCCAAGCTACAGTTATTATTCTAATAGTAATATTTATCAGTTACCTTCTAGTTGTCATATCCTGCAGTGAAAATTTAACATATTTCTCTTACTATTTTCATTATCTCTGTGAAGCCAGCATTACTACCACCCAAAGTAAAGTTCAGAGAGGCTAAGTTACTAGCTCAAGGTCACACAGTTAATGCGTGACAGAGTATAAGAAACCTAAATCTGTGGCTCCAGAGGTATCATTTAGGCTGTTGTCTGGAATTTTGAGATGAAGTGTGTGTATATACTTTAAGAAAAACAAGTATACTGTTTAAACAATGCCAATGAGAACTACATTGTAAATATCAAAAGAATAAAATATCAAAAATAAAATGTGAAACATGAAGACGGTTTTTCTGTGTCTGGGGATGACTGGGTTGATTATCTATATGTGTACAGCGTTTTTTTTTTTTTTAACATGAAGCTTTAAAGATTTAAAGTAAAAGGTGAAGCCTTCTGGGAGCAGCAAATTCACTACAGGGTATTTTTAAAAAGAATCGGTAATCAGAATTTATAATTAGAAAAATTCAGAAAGTTTTGAGTGTAAGGTTAAACATAACAAAAGCACCTCCAAGAGTGGTGTCCTTTGTTCTTTATAAATATAAAACTAGTTGAATCAAAAGGTATCTAGTTAACAGATTATTGATAGACAACATTTCTAGGAAAAGTAAATAAATGAATTGTGTGTGTGTGTGTGTGTGACTTGTTGCTACGAAACCAATTTCACAATTTTATTTATGATATATAAGATTGCTTTCATTTGCTCCCTTTATGCTTTGTGAACTGAAAAAGAATGAGGAAACTGTCAAGACCCTTGGTTCTTATCTCCTCTTTTCTCTTTTTCTTTTTTTTCTTTTTAATGTTTATTTATTTTTGACAAAGAGAGAGACAGAGCATGAGCAAAGGAGGGGCAGAGAGAGAGGAAGACACAGAATCCGAAGCAGGCTGCAGGCTCTGAGCTATTAGCACAGAGCCCAATGAGGGGCTCAGACTCACAGACTGGGAGATCATCACCTGAGCTGAAGTAGGACGGTTAACTGACTGAGCCACCCAGGCGCCCCTTTTCTCTTTTTCTTAAGATGGCAACATTGCTTATAAATATTTATAGACTGCAAAACACTTCAGCATCCTTCATCTCAGTTAATCCTCACAGTATCAATAATGATATTATTTTGTCCATTTTGCGGATGAGGCGATAGCAGCGCAAGGAGACTTGCAGCAAAGCAAAATTAGAACCTAGTTTCCTGGTAGCTGAATCCATTGCTTCTTCCTCTAATAAAACACTGGTCTGGACATTTGGGTCCAAGTTCCATGCTTAAGAGTCTACACATTCACTTCCTAGTCCATCTAATAAGATAGAAATACTGACAATTGTTAGAAAAAGTTACCAAAATAAAATAAAAAAAATCTAAGCAACAAATAAAACAAAACAAAGCAGATCAAGAAACAAAAATCACCCAATTATTTTTGTAAGATTAAACTGATAGTGTCTCCATTAATGAGGCTGAGAGAGTCTAGACACCATGTTTTTCAGCTATCCTTCCCCCATACACTCTTTTCCACCACTGGCTTTAAGACCCATTAGAATGATGCCAGGATTAAGGGTTGTATGAGAATTGACATAATGGAATTTGACAGCTGAGTTTGGTGTTCTTTTTATCATTTATAAACTCCTCCCCACACCCTTAAACATCAAAATTTGTATTCCTTACACAAGTACTTATCTAGCCAACTCTGTTCTTTATTTTATTTTATTTTTAAATATCTTTGGGGAGGAGTGCCAGGGTGGCTCATTCGATTCAGCCTCAGACTCTGAATTTTGCCCAAGTCATGATGAGTTTGAGCCCCACTTAAGGCTCCACACTGGGTGTGGAGCCAGCTTGGGGTTCTCTTTCTCCCTTTATGTCTGCCCCTCCCCCTTAAAAATAATAAACATCTCCGAGGAGAATAGAAATTCCTAAGGGGCAAAAGGGTAGCTATAGCAGAACAAATAGAAACTTCATATCCATATTGGAATGTTTAGGTGTGTGTGTGTGTGTGTGTGTGTGTGTGTGTTTCTTAAATTGGCATTGGTATGGGTGAAGACAATGTCAAAAGCCTTGCAAAATATGAAGCAGAACATTTCTGCAGTTCCTGGAAGAGATTTCCAATTCATCAAGTACTTTTTAATTACTTTAAAACTTCAACTTAAAAACAAATCCAGCAGAATGATAGCATTGGGGGTTTGTTCATCATTTTTATCAAAATCTTTAATAGATTGGTGTATGAAAGGAATGTAATCAATCTGAAATTTCCTGGGATTATTAACCATTTGAAATGCTGAGTGGTTTGCATTGGTGAATCCATCAAACATAAATATGCATCTTTAAGGCTGAAGGGGTTACTGATTCGCTGACCCATGATTATTTTCCTAAGTGAAAAACACAATTAGTAAAATGGATAAAACATTTCCTTAAAATCCCATAATTCAAATCAAATCAAACTTGATTTGCTTAGAATTTTTTTTTTCTTTCCAGAAGGCCTGTGATACAGCTGCTGTAGGATTACTAGAGGATTAACAAACTGTGAGATTTTTCCATCAGATGTTAGACTTTTCCATGGCAGAGAAAGCACTCTGTAGGATAAGCAGCAATTTGAGTAAGCACAGTGATGGAAGAAGTTTGTCAGGATTTCAATTTCCTTCTCAGCTGAGCCTAACATTGGGAACTCTAAATTTCAAGTGCAAAGCTGAAAGCAGTACAAGGTATTCAGCTAAATTCTTACTGCTAAGGAATGGATCATCTATATACTTTCTCTTAACTTATAATTGGTTGGTATTTTCTCTGAACTGGCTAATGCAGGATTTCCAGACACCTTTGCTAAATCCCCTAATAATCAAAAACCTTTCTAAGTTCCCAGGGATGTTTTATATATGCTCATGAATCTTGTAAATTGTTGATTGCACTTCCATGCTCTCTGTGTTCTGCCTCCTCCACCTCCCAGTGATATACACTAATGCTTTTCCTTGTGTTCAGAGAAGAGTGACTTCTACTGATGTTCTTTGGATTCAATATTCTTTAATCACATATGTTCCTTGTAGGAATGGAATCAATGCCTCCATCTCATGTAAATTTTAGACCTTTTTTGTATGAATATTCCAACATTTTTCACATTGTTTAGTAAAACTCTTCTTTTACATTTTCCCCTTACTTACAGTGAAGCCCCTTGCCCCCGACATAAGGCACATAAGTTTCAGTCCGTGACATGAGGAGTCTACAGAAAAGTCCAGGTGATAAACACCACATTTTCTAGAAGTTCACATGCATATAACTCTTTATTCTTTTAGAATGATGACTCAGGCCCATGTGCCAGTAGATTTTTGTCAGAGATTGTCCCATAAATTGACACTTCCTAGATACATAAAGTAGAAGCAACTAAAAAAGTAGAAGCAACTAAAACAAAGTGTCGACTGTATTTGCTACTACATGGAGTTGCTAATAAGTACAAGAATATGGGTGGAGGGGGTGCTAAAAACCCACCAGGACAATGTGCTTTTAATTTTATCTTGTTTCCCTATCAGACTGACTATAGAGAAGGTGTGGTAAAGGCAGCCTGATACTATACAATAGTTCTCAATACTGTTCCATCTAAACAGTTCACATGCACAAAATATTCTCTTATAATTGTTTTACTTTCTGTAATGATTTTCTAGAAAATTGAGTACTACATGTTGGTAGGCTATAGGAAGAAGAGGCATAGAACACATATCAAAGAAGCTGGACTTGGAGGAAGTACATGTAATTTGTAAAATCCTGGCCCCTGGAAATTTCTACAGGATCTCACTCCACCCCTGCTTCATAGAATCACTAATGTAGTGTGAAAGAATCCTGGCATTTGGAGGATATCATATTTTTTTCACCTATGATCTATGATCTGTAAATAGTCCTTATTTTGCTATGACTTTTGGACTTTACCCTTTGTTTTTGTTTATAAAACTTTGTAGATGTTTTACACATTTTAATAAAGCTTTATCTTCCTTGGAAATGCTGTCTTAACCTAGTTTGGTGTCAAGACCAGTCAGTTCCTTTTCTTGAGCATCTGATTAAGTCCACACCCAACCACTTCCTTAACTGGACTTTCACATTCTAGTACACTAATCACCTGAGGCTAGGTACCAGACAAATAGGGATAGCTCCTATGCCCCAGAGCCCACCAAAATTCAAACTATTGAAATCAGCGACTTTGTAAGAAACCTGTGAAATCTAGCTAACCCCACCCTACATGCCATACAGAAGCTTCCTCCTATAGCTCCAGCTTTCTGTTACCCTGTCCACAGGTACAACTCACTTTACAGAGCTTTGCAGCCCTCTCTCCTTTGGAGCTGTTAGTGACAAAAAAAAGTTCTGTGTTTCATCTATCTTGGTGACATTGTGCTAGGTCCTGCCATCAAAACAAATCTTTAAATCTTATAAAGCACATGTTTTTATATCTCATTCTTCAATTGCATCTGACTTCACAATTTTCTCTCCCAGATACTTGTAGCAATAGAATACAGTAGGACTTGGAGTTAGACCTATCTGAATTCAAATTCTGGTTCTGACACTGTTTAGCTGTTACCTAGAACAAGGTCCTGTCTCTCTGGGACTCTGTTCATTTGTAAAATAAGAGTATAAATAATAGTACCCATTTCACAGTATTTTGGTAATAATGAAATGATCTTTAAATCTATATAAATATAGATAGTTATAGATATAGGCAGATAGATATACATGGCTCTTTTCATACTACCTCACACATAGTAAGCACTGAATAAAAGGTAGCTATTGTTATTGATAGGTATATATTTTTGAATTTGTTTTTTTTGTTTGTTTGTTTGACTATGTTATAATTATATATTTTATTCTCCTAGGGCTTATGGCATTTACATTAGGGTTAAATGAATTAAAGTATGCATACAAAATAGCAAAATAGCAAAGTAAGGAATTAAATATTCATAGAGAAGCAAGAAGTTATTACTATTATTTAAAAAAATTAGATTTGAAGAGTGCCTGAGTGACTCAGTCAGTTAAGCATTGACTCTTGATTTTGGTTCAGGTCATGATCCCATGGCAATGGGATCAAGCGCCGGATCAGTCTCTGCACTGACTGTGCAGAGCCAGTTTTGGATTTTCTCTCTCCCTGTCTCTCTGCCCCTTCCCAGCTCACACGCTCTCTCTCTCTTCTTCAAAATTAGATAAATAAACATTGAAAAAAAATAGACTTGAGGAAAAGTCCGATTTTGCATCAAAGGTAGTTTTCATATCGAATAAAAGATCTTCAAAGAAAAAGAAAAAAAAATTAAAACCCAGGAAAACAGATATCCAAGCATGTCAATATTGATCACATACTCAAAAAAACCTTTTTACTAAGCACTACTAATTTGATTCCAATATCTCCATATGGTGAATACATTTTACCATGGAATCTGTACACTGGACCTCATAAAATCAACCTTATGTTTACATAGATTTGTAGTTTGAAAGGAGTAGAATGTCATCTAATTCAAACTTTCATTAAGTGGAAATATCTTTCTTCTAATATTTCCAGCAATAGTGAATTCATTATTTCATAAGTAATTACTAGGATTCTCATATTTTGAGATGTCCTTATTGTACCAATATCTGTCTCACTGTGGCTTTCACCTATGCATGGGTACTATAGGAACAGGAATGTGAAGCATCTAATTCCATCTGGTAGGAAGTAAGGAAGAGAGTAGGAAGGGTCAGCCAAGCAGTGCATACTAGAGGAAGTATGGCTTGAACTGTATCACAAAGAGAGAAAGGTTAAGGCATTGCACATCAAAGAGCATCACTGAAAGTATGACACATTTGAGAACTTTACTAAATTTGTTTCTGCTGAATCAAAGCATATATATGAGGGAATAGTAAAAGATGAGGATGAAGAAATTGACAACTGAATGGTACAGAAAGCTTTCTGTGCTAAAGTGAGATCGGGTTTTGTTGACAATAGAAAGTCATTAAATGGTTATTTAAATTCAACAGTATTGTTCTAGTTGTACTTGCTGGACCTACACAAAATTTATCATATTTTTCTTTAAACTTTTCTACTTCTTCAAGGCACTTGAAGGTAGTCTTTATGTCCTAGTTCTTTTAAGAATTTATCATCTATGTCTTTTCTAGATTGTTACCATTGTTGTCCTTTCCCCTATATTCATTCTAGTTTAAGTTCATCTTAAATTGTAATAGCCATCCAAATTAGTTAGCATATAGTACCCAGAATTAAGCCAATACTTCAGATATGATTTAATACTGTAAAGTGGTTCAATATTACTTTACCTTATTAATTCTATACAAAACTTTTTAAAAAGAATATTAAAATTGAGTTTGGCTTATTTTGGAGTTGGAGTGGGGGCAATACACCAGACAATAGAGGCTCTATTATGCTGCACTAACAACTCCAAAATCTCAGTGACTCAACATAACAAAGGTTTGTCTCTCACTCACACTTAATATTCAGTATGGATGGATAGGGATTACTCTGCCTATCACAGTCATTCAGGGATCCAGGTTGACAGGAACTTTGCTATAATACGTGATTACAGTCAACAAGACAGAAACAGTGATAAATTTTGAACTGGCTCTTAAATTTTCCAAAACAAGTCAATTGGTCTGACTTAAATTCAAAGGAAGTGGGGACATAAAGTCTTGCTATGGACCTAGAAGGAGAGGAAAGTGAGGCTAATCTACTAGTCCTGATGATTTCCACCAGCTTACAGCTAGAACACAAGGATCTTGTGACCAATTAAATCTCCATATTTTTTTTCTTGTTTTGGTATAAATGACTAAAATTCCAGGTCTTCTTTGTTTTTTTTTTTTTAATATTTTATTTTTAAGTACTCCCTACACCCAAAGTGGGGCTGGAATTTACAATCCCAAGATCAAGAGTTACATGCTCTACAGACTGAGCCAGCCAGGTACCCGCAAGTCTTCTTAATATTATAAAATCCTTTTGTTTTTATTAAAAGTTTACCAAATTGGATTCAGTTTACTATTTGTGTTGACCTGAATGTTTGTGTCCCTCCAAATTCACATTCTGAAATCCTAACCCCCAAGGTGATGCTATTCAGAGGTAAGGACTTTGGGAGATGATGAGGTCATAAAGGCACAGTCTGGATGACTGGGATTAATGCCTTATTAGAAAGAGGACACACAGAGTTTACTTGCCCCTTCCACCATGTGAAAACAGCAAGAAGATATGGTCATCTACAAACCAGGAAGAGGGTCCACACCAGATACCAAATCTGCCAGAGATTTGGTCTTGGAGTACCAGCCTCCAGAACTGTGAGAAATAAATTTCTTTTGTTCATAAGTTACTCTCTCTATAGAATTTTGTTATATTAGCCTGAAACTAAGACATTGTTCGTATTTTTTGACGATGTTAATCCAGCATACATTTTACTACTCAATGTTTACATCTCTGGGTCATATTCTAAACTAGCAAAAATATAATCTGTGTCCTTAGGAGCCTAATATACTGTACAAGACACTTTAGGTTAACATTGATCTATTGATTACTTTATTGATGCCATTATGGTAAGGCTATTCAACCAGCTCTCAATCTACCTAACTGTATAACTGAGATTTATTGCAACAAATGACTATAAGATTATCATCTGAGACTGTACCAAATGCTTTCCCCTAATCAAGTTATAAAACATCTAAGCACGATCATGGTATAGCAATCTAGCAGCCCTATCAAGAAAGGAACAAAGTTTAGTTGATTTTGTCTTATGTTCAAGTTGATCATAACTTATGTTGGCTCCTGATTACTCTCACTCTTTTCCAAATTTTGCAACTATCTTCTTAGTAATCTGTTTCACATTTTTGTTAAAAATTAAACCCAGCATTTAGTACATAGTTTCTAAAAACAACCTTTCCCCTTCATTTTTGGAAATCAGGATACATGTTCCTATCTCCAAAATTTAATCTTCTTTCTCATTTTATATGAACCTTCAGTTTCTATATATGCTGACACTAACACAAATAGGCACATTTTAATAGAGCTTTTGGGGGACCTGTAGTTTCATTTCAATTCCACCAGAATTTTGTTGGATTTTAAACAGAATCTCTATGGTATTCTCTATGATATTTGTTCTAGATTTTTCAGTTGGAAAGCCATTTTACTTGACACAGAATAATGAGGTAAAATGGATTTAAAATTTCTCAAACTTCTTTCTTTAATCTGTTGACATTTATCATCTTCCCCATGCAATGAGCCTCTTCCTTTGTTCTTAGTGCTTTAAACATTTCTTGAAAAACCCTTTTAATTTACCTTAAAATTTCGCACAAGTCTCAGTTAGTTTGGGGTACTAGAATCTTCAACAATATTGGTTGAGTTTTGTGATATTCTCTTACATTGTGGTCATTTGAAGCATTTCTTCATTTAAAATTTGTGGGGAACCTGGGTGGCTCAGTCGGTTCAGCGTCCGACTTCAGCTCAGGCCATGATCTCGTGGTCCATGAGTTTGAGCCCCGCGTCAGGCTCTGTGCTGACAGCTCAGAGCCTGGAGCCTGTTTCAGATTCTGTGTCCCCCTCTCTCTCTGACCCTCCCCTATTCATGCTCTGTCTCTCTCTGTCTCAAAAATAAATAAACGTTAAAAAATTTTAAAAATAAAATTTGAATCTCTTCCACAGTAGGTTATTGATAATACATATCATATGTACATGTTTTCTTGCTTTCTCACTTGAATAATCTACTTGGAGTTCTTAGTTACTTACTGTGTTTTCTTTTCTTAGAGTGGAAGACATAACAGAACAAAATAATAAATATCTATAAGTGGATATAATCAAGTCCAGAGATGGTTTCTGTTAATATTTTGGGAAACTTTCTTCCAAACTAATATTATTCCAACTATGCAGAAAAAAATTATATTTACTAAGAGGATTAACCTCTGTATATCTCGATTTTATCACAGAAATGAGAATGACAATCTATGCCTAACTTCCCAGTTTATGTTAAATGTTTCCTTAGATATTTTATGGTGCCTCTATCACTATTATATCTGGGTTGTCAAAATATATAATTTTCAAGACATAATGATGATAATTATAGCCAAGTGGAAAGACAAATATTAGCATAATTATTGTTGATGTAATTATAATAATAAAACCACATAAATAGAGCTTATAGTTATAAGGAACCATTCTAAACATGGTAGGTTTATATTCAATATTTTAATCTTCATTTTTTTCCCTTTTGTTTTATTTATTTATTTATTATTTTAAAAATACAGTTTATTGTCAAATTGGCTAATACACAGTTTGTAAAGTGTGCTCTTGGTTTTTGGGGCAGATTCCTGTGATTCATCGCTTACATACAACACCCAGTGCTCATCCCAACAAGTTCCCTCCTCAATGTCTGTCACCTATTTTCCCCTCTCCCCCCCCCCACCATCCACCCTCAGTTTGTTCTCTGTATTTGAGAGTCTCTTATAGTTTGCCTTCCCCCCTGTCTGTTTGTAACTATTTTTCATAACCCTTTAGATAGGTGCTTAGATTTTCAAAGCCACAGATGAACAAGGCACAAGATATTTTCCCTGTGTAAAGTGGAGTGAAGGCCAGAACTGAGAACCGTACATAAAATCCTATCTATGAGTTTTGTATTCAAATTTAATTAAAAGCTACATGACAAGAACTCAACAGATTGCAAAGGGACATGACAAGAAACCTTAATAGTCCCAGCTTCCTCTAGGATAAAAAGTATAGTTTGTATTTTTACTTGTTAATCAGATGTTAGGTTCAAATTTGTACTGCATGTATGTTCTAGTAATTCCCAGTAACTCATTGTAAAGTATTTCTGGGACAATAATGCTCTAAGGCATCTGGTAGAAGCAGTTGCCAAACTTATCTGGAAAAGTTCATCTTCAGTCCAGGCCTTGAATTATTCTCACAGATAAAATCAAGTTGAAAACAATTGAAAATCAAAATACACAAGGAAAGATGTCACCACGAATAAGAGTCAGCATAAACACCAATAATCAAATTTAAAGCCTAAAGAGCATGAGCTATTAAAAAGGTCTTATAAAGATAAATATGTTAAAAGTTCTTAAAGATTTATAAAGATGGATGTCAAAACACACACACACACACACACACACACACAAAGCAGGACACAGAAAACATAAGATGCTAAAGAAACTCTAAATGGCAGACTTCAAGAAAAGGTAAAATAAACACTGACAGAAGGAATAAGTTGCCAAAAAGAATTGTATACAAAAATATTGGTCAATATTATCCATCTAAAACCAAGGATGAGTAAACTGTGACCCACAGACCAATTCCAGCCCACTTTCTGTTTTCATAAATAAAGTTTTATTTGCTCACAGCCATGTTCATTATGATTAATTTTATGTGTCATCTTGACTGGGTCATGAGATGGTAAGACATTTTGTCAAGGATAATTCTGCATGTATCTATTTATTCTATGAGGGTCTTTCTGGAAAAGATTAATATTTAAATCAGTACACTGAGTAAAGCAGGGTAACCTTCCTAATATGGATGGTCCTTGTCCAAACAGTTAAAGGCCTGACAGGAACAAACATTTATTTCTCCAAAAAGTAAGAAGAAACTCTTCCCACCTGCCTTCAACTTGGGACATCAGATTTTATTCCTGCCTTCAGACTCAAACTGAAATATTGGCTCTTCCTGGGTCCTAAGTCTACTGCTTTTGAATCTACACCATTGGCTCTCTTGAGTCTCCAGCTTGCCAACTACAAATCAAAGGAATTTGTCAGTCTCCATAATCACCTTAGCCAATTCCTTATAAACTCTCTATCTTTCTCTCTCTTTCTCACCCTCTCTTTCTCTCAATTCTATTTGGTCTATCTTTCTGGGTAACCCTAACTAATATACTCATTCATTTATTCATTTTTGGTTACTTTTGCAAGAGAACAGCAAAGTTATTGAAACAGAATGATTAAACAGATATTATATGACTCAAAAGCTAAACATAGTTACTATGTAGCCCCTTACAGAAAAAGTTTTCAGATTACTGATCTGCACTAACATGGACTATAAAATTATGATGATATCAATGATATAATGACAAGGACAGCAACTAACAGTAGAGTTAAGAAAATAAGGTGAAAGTGAAATGTTGGCCAAAAATAATATCTAAAATGGAAGATGTTTTCAAAATTAATGAGTTTTAAGATCCTTTCATTGACCGAATGAAAGGAGTAGATATTGATGAAAATTATATGTTAAGTCAATTATGTATAATACATTTTATTATTATTATTATTTTTAATGTTTATTTTTGAGACAGAGAAAGAGACAGAGCACAAATGGGGGAGGGTCTGAGAGATAGGGAGACACAGAATCCAAAGAAGGCTCCAGGCTCTGAGCTGTCAACACAGAGTCCAACACAGGGTTTTTGAACTCACAAAATGTGAAATCATGACCTGAGCTGAAGTTGGACACTTAACTGACTGAGCCACCCAGGCGCCCCAATGTATAATACCATTCTAAAGATAATCATGAAAATAATTGGAAAGCATAACTTTAAAAATGTTAAAGCAGAAATACCTAAAATTTGTACAGAATCACAAAATACCCTAGAGAGCCAAGCAATCTTGAAAAAAAAGTTGGAGGTATCACAATTCTAGACTTCAAGTTATATTGCAACGTTGTAGTAATCAGAATAATGGGGTACTGACACAAAAATATACATAAAGATGAATAAAACAGAATAGAAAATTCAGAAATAAACCCATAATTATAAGGTCAATTAATCCTTGACAAAAGAAGCAAGAACATGCAATGGGAAAAGGAATGTCTCTTCAACAAATGGTGCTGGGAAAACTGGACAGCAAAATGGAAAAGAATGAAACTAGACCACTTTCTTACACCAGAAAAACAAATTCAAAGTGGATTAAAGACTTAAATGTGAGACATAAAACCATAAAAGTCCTGGGAGATAGCACATACAGGAATTCCTCTGACAACAGACATAGTAACATTATTCTAGATATGTCTCCTTGAGGCAAGAGAAATAAGAACAAAAATAAATTGTTGGGACTACATCAAAATAAAAGGCTTCTGCATAGCAAAACAAACAACCCACAAAACTGAGAGGAAGCCTACTGAATTGAAGAAGTTATTTGCAAATGGCATATCTGATAAAGGATTAGTATACAAAATATATAAAGAACTTATACAACTCAACACACCCAAACCAAATAATTCAATAACATCGACAGAAGACATTATAGCAAACATTTCTCCACAGAAGACATACAGATGGCCTACAGACACATGAGAATATGCTCATCATCACTGATAATCAAGGAAATGCAAATCAAAACTACAATGAGATATCACCTCACACCTTTCAGAATGGCTAAAATCAATAACACAAGAAACAAAATGTGTTGGCAAGGATGTGAAGAAAGGTCAACCCTAACTTGCACTGTTGGTGGATATGCAAACTGGTGCCGCCACTGTGGAAAACAGTATATAGATTCCTCAAAAAGTTAAATATAGATCTATCCTATGATACAACAATTGCACTACTGTGTGTTTACCCAAAGAATACAAAAACACTAATTGAAAGGGATACATGTACCCTTATGTTTACAGCAGTATCATTTACAATAGGCAAGTCATGGAAGCAGCCCAAGTGTTCACTGATTGGTGAATGGATAAAGAAGGGGTGATATATATATATATATATATATATATATATATATGATGGGATATTATTCAGCCATAAAAAAAAGAATGAAATCTTGCCATTTGCAATGACACGGTTGGAGCTAGAGAGTATATTGCCAAGCTAAAAATGTAGTCAGAAAAAGACAAATACCATATGATTTTACTCATATGTAGAATTTAAGAAACAAAACAAACAAGCGAAGGGAAAAGAATGGAGAGAGAGAGAGAGAGAGAGAGAGAGATCAAGAACAGACTCTTAATTATAGAGAGCAAACCAGAGGGGAGGTGGGTGGGGATGGGTGACATTTTGATAGGGATGAAGGAGTGTACTTGTTCTGAACACAGGATGATGTATGGGAGTGTAGAATTGCTATATTGTACACCTGAAACTAATATGGCACTGTACATTAGTTGGAATTAAAATAAAATAAAAAACTTTAAAAAAAATTTTAAAAGACTATGATCTGAGTTCTAGATACGTTCATTTAAAAAATGATAAAGAGGAAATAAGGAATAATCATTTTAAAACACTCAAACAATCCCCCCAAAAGGTTTAAAGAGGGGCGCCTGAGTGCCTCAGTTGGTTGAGACTCCAACTTTGGCTCAGGTGATGATCTCCTGGTTGACAAGTTCCAGCCCCGTGTCAGGCTCTGTGCTGACAGCTCAGAGCCTGAAGCCTGCTTTGGATTCTGTGTTGCCCTCTCTCTGCCCCTCCCCCACTGAGACTCTGTCTCTGTCTCAAAAATAAATTAATATTAGAAAAAAAATTAAAAAGAGGCTTAAAGAAACACAAAATCAAAAGAAACAGAAAAAAGTAAACAAAACATAAAATAATGTGATAGAAATCAATTTAAATATACCATAATCAAAGCAGTGCAAATGGAGCAAACGTATAAGTTATAACACAGAGATTTACTTGCAATAAAAAATACATCCATAAAGTCTTTACAGAGAACACAAAAGAAATGGAAAAAAGATGCTGTTAAATTCTAAGAGAAAGGCTGGTATAGCTTTATTAGTATTAGTTAAAAGGATTCAAAGGAACAGAATTTTTAAAGATGAAAGAGCTGCCAATAATGCTAAAGTAAATTTAACCAAGAAATGTACAAGTTCTAAACTTTTATGCATCTAATAATATAGACTAAATTTATATCAGAAAAAAACTTATGTAATTAAAGAAATAATTTCCCAGTAAAAGTGGGAGAATTTTTAAATTCATCCTTTCAATGAATGATAAATCAAGTAGACAAAAACACTAATAAAAACGTTGCAAATTTGAACACCACAATAAGCTTGATTTTATGAGTTTATGTAAAACCTTGCATACAAGATGTAGAAAATACACTTTTTTTCTCAAGCACACATAGATTGTTTATGAAAATTGACCACAAATTAACCCACAAGTAACATATTAACAGATTTGTAAGAATAATTATACAGACCACATCGTCATCAATGATGCACTTAAGTTAGAAAAACTTAACTAAAAATAGAAGCATATTTTGAAAATTAAAAAAAATCCAAACACTTCTCTATAATTCATTGGTCAAAGAATCATAATGAAAAATAGAAAATATTTACTACTAACAGTTAAGACATGGCTTATAAAATTTGCAAGATGCAAGTGAAATAGAATTTGAAAAAAAAATTTACAGTCTTAAATGCATCATTTTAAAAAATGATCTAGAGTCTGAAAATTTAATAGATAAGCATTAAATTTGAGAAATAGAAAAATATCGACAAAATAAATTCAATCATGGTGTATATTAGGGAATAATAAACACAGGAACAGTATTTATGATGTACAAAGAATCATTGCAATAACCACGATCAACAAGGAAAAAATGGTTCTTTGAAAATCATGGATAGACTTGTCTTTGACAATTTTGTCAAGAAAAGAATTAGAATAAATAAACAATAGTAGGAATAAAATGGAGATATAATTAGAGATACAGTAGAGGGTAAAACATAATAACTCCAACTATGATCAATTTTATGCAAAAATTTGGGGAAAAATGATGAAATAGACCATTTTATAGAAAAGTATAATTTCAAAATAAGTGGATACAAAAGAGAGTCCCTAAATAGTTTTATAACCACTAAAGTAGACTAGACTTTTGTGTTTTGGGGGAAGATTTTATATTACTTATTCAATTTCTTTGGTGGTTATACGTCTGTTCAAGTTTTCTCTTTGTGATTCAGTTTTGTTAGTTTATATGTTTCTATGAATTTGCCCATTTCTTCCATGTTATGCAATTTGTTGACATTTCATGATATTCTCTTATTTGTTTTTATTTCCATGGTGATTGTTGTAACTTATTCTTTCTCATTCACGATTTTATTTATTTACGTTCTTTCTCTTTTCTTTTTACAAGTCTGGATAGGGGTTTATCAATTTTATTAATACTTTTTTATTTTAACTTGTTTTATTTTTCATTTTTTTAAATTTATATATAAATTAATTAGCATATAGTGCAACAATGATTTCAGAAGTAGATTCCTTAGTGCCTCTTACCCATTTAGCCAATCCCCCCCTCCCACAACCCCTCCATAACCCTCAGTTTGTTCTCCATATTTATGAGTCACTTCTGTTTTGTCCCCCTCCCTGCTTTTATATTATTTTTGTTTCCCTTCCATTATGTTCATATGTTTTGTCTCTTAAACTCCTCATATGATTTTTGTCTTTCTCTGACTGACTAATTTCACTTAGCATAATACCCTCCAGTTCCATCCATGTAGTTGCAAATGGCAAGATTTCATTCTTTTTGATTGCCGAGCAATACTCCATTGTATATATATATACCACCTCTTCTTTATCAATTCACCCATTGATGGACATTTGGGCTCTTTGCAAACTTTGGCTATTGTTGATAGTGCTGCTATAAACATTGGGGTGCATGTGTCCCTTCAAAACAGCACACCTCTATCTCTTGGATAAATACCTAGTAGTGCAATTGCTGGGGTGTAGGGTAGTTCTATTTTTAGTTTTTTTTGAGAAACCTCCATACTGTTTTCCAGAGTGGCTGCACCAGCTTGCTCCCACTGTCTCCTTTGGTCTCATAAAGGCAATGCCACTTCTGTCAGTTGTGCTCCAAGAAGGGGATACAGTCTCTCCCAGTGTATTTCAGGCAATCCTCAGATTGGACCCTCTCTCCTGGGTTACCTGCCTGCTTTCTGTACAAGAGCACTGCAGCCCCTTCAGAGCTGTATATCAGCCATCTTGTGAACCCCTAAAACTCTAGTCTTTGAGCCTCTCATTGTGAAAACTCACAAAATTCAGCCCCTCTAGTTTTCCCAGTCAATGGGTTTGGGAAAGGGTTTTCCTTGTGCAATACCCTGTGCACTACTTTCTCTCTCTCACTTCTCTCCATGACCAGGTCTCCTTCCCCTACACAGCACCAACAATCTGTTTCTCTCCCAAATCACATCTTTTTACATCCTACCCTCCAAAACATGGCTTCTTCTCTTCCTCTAGTCGTGCAGTTTGTTCTGCCAGTCTTCTGGTTGATATCTTGGGTATTCAGAATGATTTGATTTGAATTTGTTTTTATATAATTAACAGTATGTTTTATAAAAGATAAAAATCCATGATACTTTGACCAAATATTAGAAACATTTTTAATAAAATCTGACCCCAAATTATTTGCTTTTAACTAAGTTAGAAATTTTTTAAAATATTAATAAACTAAAAAGTTATCTTTCTAGTTAAAAATGTAGAACATATCTAAATATGCTATAAGCTTTACTGTTCATTTTACATTGTAATGTCCACCAAATGAAAATATGGTCAAATTTATATTGTATCAACTTTCAGTTATTCAGTACATCTACTATGGACAACTTTCTTAAATATACATGATTCATATGAGAATATTCAATGAGGAATACAAGCTTTTAATATTTATTTATAAAATACTACTTAGCTAGAATTTTTCAATTAAGTCTGATAAAACCTGAAAGCTCTTGGGTGTTATGAGGTTTAAAGTTCTAACTAACAAACCTACCTAAGTTCTAATGAACCTACCTACCTCATAAAGGTCATATATGAAAAGCCCACAGCTGAAATCATCCTCAATGGGGAAAAACTGTTAGCTTTTCCTCTACAGTCAGGAACAAGACAGAGATAGTCATTCTCACTACTTTTATTCAACATAGAATTGGAAGTCCTAGCCACAGCAATCAGGCAACAAAAAGAAATTAAAGGCATCCGAATTTGCAAGGAAGAAGTAAAACTTTCACTATTTGCAGATAACATGATACTTTATATAGAACACCTGAAAGATTCCACTGAAAATTGCTAAACCTGATACACAAATTCAGTACAGTCACAGGATACACAATAAATATACAGAAATCTGTTGCATTTCTATATAGCAAAAATGAAGCAGCAGACAAATTAGGGAATCAATCTTAATGACAATTGCACCAAAAACAACAAGATACCTATGAATAAACCTAAACAAAGAGGTGAAAGACTTGTACTCTGAAAACTATAAAACACTAATGAAAGAAATTTAAGAGGATAAAAAGACATGGAAAACATTTCATGCTCATGGGTTTGAAAAATATCATTAAAATGTCTATACTATCTGAAGCAATCTACACATTTAATGCAATCTTTACAAAAATACCACCAGCATTTTTCATGGAACTGGAACAAACAATCCTAAAATTTCCATGGAACAACAAAAGACCCCAAATAGTCAAAACAACCTTGAAAAAGGAAAAGCAAAGCTGGAGGCATCACAATTACTAACTTCAAGATATATGACAAAGCTGTAGTGATCAAAACAGTATGGTACTGACACAAAAATAGACACATTAATCAATAGAACAGAATAGAAAACCCAGAAATGAACCCACAACTATAAGTCCACAACTGTATTATCAATTAATCTTCCACTAAGCAGGAAATTGTATATATGGGAAAAGACAGTCTCTTCAACAAATGGTGTTGGCAAAACTGGAAAGCAACATGCAAAAGAATTAAATTGAAGTACTTTCTTACACCATACACAAAGATAAACTCAAAATCAGGGACCTAAATGTGAGACCTGAAGCCATCAAAATCCTAGAGGAGAACACAGGCAATAAACTCTTTGATATCAGTCATAATAATTTCTTCCTTGATAAGTCTCCTGAGGCAACAGAAAAAAAAACAAAAATAATCAATTGGGACTTCATAAAAATAAAAAAATAAAAAAAAATCTTCTGCACAGCAAAGAAAGCAATCAACAAAACTGAAAAGGAGCCTACAGAATGGGAGAAGCTATCTGCAAATGGCATATCTGATAAAGGATTAATATATAAAATATATAAAGAATGATACAACTCAACACCCTCAAAAAATAATCCAATTAAAAATGGACAGAAGACATTTCTCCAAAGAAGACATCCACAAGGCCAACAGACTCATGAAAAGATGCTTATAGTCACTTAACATCAGGGAAATGCAGATGAAACTACATTGAGATATCACCTCATAACTTCTAAGAATGGCTAAAATGAACTACACAAGGAACAACAGGAACAACATGTATTGGTGAGGATGTGGATAAAGGAGAACGCTTATGAACTCTTGGTGGAATGCACACTGGTGTAGCCACTATGGAAAACAGTATGGAGATATCTCAAAATTTAAACATAGAACTACTCTAGGATCCATCAATTGCATTCCTAAGTATTTTCCCAAAGAATAAAAACATTAATTCAAAGGAATACATGCACCCTGATGTTTATAGCAGCATTATCTATAATATCCAAATATGGAAACAGCTCAAGTTTCTGATGAATGGATATGGAAGATGTGGTGTGTGTGTGTGTGTGTGTGTGTGTGTAATATATAATATTATATATATGTAATGGGATATATATAATATTATAATGGAATATATATATTATATATATTAAATATACTTAAATATATTAAATATATAATATATTAAGTATATATTAAATATACTTAAATATATATTATATATTATATAATATTATAATGGAATATATATAATATTATAATATATGTATAATGGAATATTACTCAACCATAAAAAGAATGAACTATTGCTATTTGCATCAACATGAATGGAGCTAGGGAGTATTATGCTAAGCAAAATAAGTCAGTCAAAGAAAGACAAATACTAAAGGATTTCACTTTTATGTGGAATTTAAGAAGGGAAACAAAGGGGGCACTTCAATGGCTCAGTTGGTTAAGCAACTAACTCTTGGTTTTGATTCAGGTCATGATCTCACCGTTCATGGGTTCCAGCTCTGCATCTGGCTCTGCCCTGGCCATTCTCTCCCTCTATTTCTTTCTCTGTCCCTCTCCCCACTCTCTCTATAAAAGTAAACTTTTTTTAAAGAAAGGAAACAAAGGTGCAAAGGGGAAAATAGAGAAAGAGGCAAACCAAGAAACAGATTCTTAACTATAGAGAACAAACTGTTGGTGACCAGGGGCAAGTTGGGTGCAGGAATGGGTGAAATCAGGGATAGGGATGAAGGAGTGCACTTGTTGTGATGATTATCAGGTGTTTTATGGAAGTGTTGAATCACTATATTGTATACTTGAAACTAATATTACACTGTATGTTAACAAACTGTAATATAAACAAAAAAACTTAAAAAATAAAGTTTCAACTAACCAATTTTAATTAAAGATACTTGATGAATATTTGATAATGCATTTATGAAGTATCATGGAAGCTATAATAATAACAAGATAAAACAAATTACTGCAAGCAGTATTATATCTATCATCCTAAATGTTCATTTAGGTTGGGAGAGTGGATTGATAAAATAAATGTCAGCAGAAATGCAGCAATGTTACCTTGAATTTCTATGTAGAGTGGCTATTCATAACTTATACAAAAAAGATTAGTCCAGCTAAATAAGACCCTCTTGGAAACTGAGCTAGGCACTTAACTTTTCAGCAGAAAGTGTCTCATAGTACTTTATGATGGTGTTAAATAAATAGTAACCCACAGGCCTAGAAGACTGAATACATTATTCAAAGGAGAGTAAACAGTCATGTGGTGAGGTCTTCTCTTGTGCCACCTAATATAAATTGCTACAATGAAAGCAAAGTATTTTGTTTAAAACTTTTAATTCCATTTGGCAAGATGCTCTATCCTCTTGTTTGTAAGAACTAATCAGAATTCAGTGATTGTCCAACTAAAAAATATTGAAAAAGCAAGCTTACCATTAAAAAGAAGACAAAGAATGTGTATTATTGCCAGTGGTGAGCAAAGTAGATACTGCATACACACACACACACACACACACACACACACACACCACACACACACACACACACACACACACACTTTGGGATCAAAGCATCCCATTATATGATGTTTATTAACATCTCTGCTTCTACAGTTTGTAAATGAAATATAATTAAACTAAAGAGGTAGACACACTGGCATATTGTGCCTTTCTTGTTCAAATACTCTTTTCAAATAATATTGCCACCAAATTTGGATTTACAATTTTGAATGCTTCCATAAATGCACCTTACCTCCTCCCCTCTCTCCCTGAAACAAGCAACTACTTTATACTTATATTTATCTATATTTGAGGACTATGGAGTTCACATTAACAGTGAATGTTAAGTAAGTGGTGCTATTTTAAGTAAATGGTGGCTATTTCTCTGTTCACAGCTACAATTCTGTCTTGTCAGGTAGTTAGATGAAAGCTGGACAAGGACAGCTATCTCTGGATCTGCATAGGAAGGATTAACCAGCCAGAAAACAAAGAATAGCCTCATTAAGATTAACATGTAATTTCTGGGGCCCACACTAAAAAAAAGCAGCTGCCTTGATCAAGGTGACAAGAGTAGAAGTCATTGATGTTAGTCCCTTGGGAGAGAGGGTTAAGAAGAATCTAAGTTTAGGGAAATAGTGCTCTGAAGCCTTGTTGATCAAGTAACAACCAATAAAAAGATCTCAGAATGTAAGAGAGGTCATTTATTTTGTAGTTAATATTATAAGATACTAAGATATCATGAGGGAGTAAATAGAGTCCCACAAAGAGAAGTTTATCAGTGTTTAATGTATTTAAACTAATTGCCTAAAACAGCCTCCCCTAAGGTTTTTAGTATATTCATAGAGTTGAGAAACCATCACCACTATCTAATTCCACCCAAAAAGGAAACCTCCTACTCATTAGCAGTCATTCTTCATTCCTTCTATGGCCCAGCCTTAGGCAATGACTAATCTATTTCCTTTCTAGATTTGCCCACTCTATGCACTTCATATAAACGAAATCATACAATATGTAGCCTTTTGTGTCTGGTTTCTTTCACTTAGAATAATGTTTTCAAGGCATATCTATGTTGTGAAATGCATCAGTATCTCATTCTTTTTAATTGCCAAATATGTTATTGTATTCCTATACCATATTTTGTTTATCCATTCATTAGTGGATAGCTATAATGTTTTCATATTTAGATTACTTTGAATAATACTGTTATGAAATTTCATGTGTGAGGATTTGTGTGAACATATGTTTTCAATTCTCTTGGGTATATACCTAGAAGTAGAATTCTTGGTCACATGGTAATTCTATGTTTAACTTCTTGAGGAACTGCCAAAGCAATGTTCCAAAGTGTCTACACCATTTTATTAAAATGTTTTATTTGAAAGTAAAACTATCAGAATTGCTTTGTTCAAGTTATAATACTTAACATCTCACAGACACTAGATTCTGAAGAATATAGTTTAGAAGACCTAGCTAAATTCCTTATCTTGTTTTCAACTCAGGGTGTATTTGGTTATTCCCTTGGTATATGTAGGCATGTATGTTGGTAGGTAGGAGATGGAGTTAAGAAATGGAATATTACACAGTCATGTCTTTAGTGTGTATTCATGTATTTGAAAAAATATATAATCTCAAATGGAAATTTTATTCATATAAGACACATTTTGTATTCATGAAATTTCAAAATACTTTGTAAAACTATTTTTGTGAGTGGATGAGATCCATTTTCTGGCTATAAATAGACAATTGGGATGTTGAGATCCCATTTAGGATTTTAATAATTTACTTAATCTTTTAAGTTACTCTTTTGTATTTGAATGAGTTATTTCTTGGCAGTACTCTCTCAGAGGTGTTGGAAAACTTTTCTAATTAATCCCACAAAATACAGAAAATGTCTCAAATGAACAGGCTTACATAAATCTTATGTTATATAGTAAAATATAACAAAAAGGATTTTGTTACTTCTTACTGTGTTTTGAAGGTTTAGTTAACTCTACTACAAAGACTTATGATTTAATCTCAGCTTTCGCTTTTTCTAGGACTCTTGTCAGATCTTTGTTCTTATACCTGCCAATAGTCATGTGATTGTTGAAACAGTGAACCTGAGGGTTCTTCAAACACTTGCGCTCATTAAATTCTTCCTACTGATTTGTGCTGAGTGGGAGTCTCATCATCTGTTTTTGGGTACATGCTGTACTATCTGGGAAACTGAATACCCACCCACCCCCAAACAAATCAATTATCTTGCTTATGGAACAGCAAAATGTTGTTTAATGTTGAGAAAGTTAAAAGACTAGAAGCAGGAAAAATAGGTCATTTTGTCCCTTTCATATAGTCATTCCAAAACCTAACTCCTTTTCGGAATGCTGAAGTTAAAGGGCAGGGTTGGAAATGGATAAAGACAGAAAAATGTTGATACAGACAAAAACAGAGGGCTGATATGGAGTGTCTGGAGGTGTAATCAATTTACAGTCAGAGTGCTGCTGCCTTCTTTGCATTCCTCAACCCAATTCTCCATAAAGAATGATTAATATACTAATGAATTTATTATCTTTGATTGGAAGCCTCAGGGACACCTAGGTGGCTCAGTCTGCTGAGCATCTGACTCTTGGTTTCGGCTTGGGTCATGGTCACCCGGTTTGTGAGTTCAAGCTCTGTGTGGGGCTCTGTGATGACAACACCGGGCCTGAGTGGGATTGTCTCGCTCTGCCTCTCTCCCGTTCTCTCTCTCTCTCTCTCTCTGTCTCTGTGTGTGTCTCTCAAAATAAATAAATAAATGAATAAATGAATGAATAAATAAATAAATAAATAAATAGAAGTATTTCAGCTGATTTGAAGCCTCATCTCAGTGCTAGCCCAGGCAATGGCTAGGCACTTGTGCTAGACCAAACTCAGGATGTTCAAAAAAGTCATTCAGGTGGAAGCATTTGCTGATGAGACCACATCGTCTAACTGAGTAATAGACTACTGGCACATTCTAATATCTTTCAAAAAGTTTTGGGCATTAATTTTCTATTGCTGCACCCAAACCACCACACTTAGTGACTTAAAACAATATACATTTACTTTCTCACAGTGTTTGTAGATCAGAAGTATTGGCACAGCTTTAGCTGGGATCTCTGCTTCAGTCTTGTTAGGTGGCAAACCAGGTATCAAATGGGGCTGCAATCTCATCAGGGGAAGACTGAGTCTGAGCCTACTCTGTTTATTGACAAAATTCGTATTCTTGCTTTACAACTGAAGGTTTCAGTTTCTTGCTGGAGACTTTCCTCAGTTCCTAAAGATCAGCTGTAGTTCCTTGGCACATGGGTACATCCAATTTGGTCACTTACTTCATGGAGACTTGCTTCTTCAAAGCTAACAAGTGAGAGAGTCTGCTACCAAGATGGAGTCTTATATAATGTAATTTATTCATAAGAGTGACATTTCACCACCTTTGCTATATTCAGTATCTTAGAAGCAAATCACAGATACTATTCACATTCAAAGAAATGGGATTACACAGAGACAAAGATTATGAAGTGGGTATTTAAGAATCTGTTTGCCATACTTTGTATGTTGCCTCTGGTACCACTTAATAGCAACAGTGCTCTAGGATAAGCCCTCATGGGAAGGAATTTCTCATTTACATTTTTATTCAATGAAAGATCTAGGAAATGTGTAAAGGAAGCAAGGAATCCTGTCCAACTAAGGGTTGGAGAGAGACAGAATAACCATTTAGAAAGCCAAAGAGATCAAACTCCACCTCTACCTATCTCTGGAAATCAAGCAAGAATTGACTAACGTGGTGACCAATGACAGTAATTATTTTATTCATTGTTGCTTATAACTAAGGCTAGACTGCTTCTGCCAATACCTGATGGAAAATTTGGCATGTGTAACCCACACAATAAATAAAAAGTTACACAACTGCATCTTTATGTCTCTGCTAGAAGGACTTACATATTTTCTCAGAGTATAAGAAAATCCAAGTGAACTAGAAAGACAGTATTTGATTTTTGTTTTATTTGATTGATTTTTTAAATGTTCATTTACTTATTTTTGAGAGAGAGAGAGAGAGAGACAGACGGAGAGAGAGAGAGAGAGCATGAGTAGTAGAAGGACAGGGAGACAGGGAGAGAGAAAAGGAGACAGAGAATCCCAAGCAGGCCCTGAGCTGCCAGTGCAGAGCCTGAAGAAGGGCTTGAACCCACAAGTTGTGAGATAATGAGCTGAGCTGAAACCAAGAGTTGGATGCTTAACTGACTGAGCCACTCAGGCACCCTAAGACAGTACTTGATTTTCCAACTTTCCAGAGACAAAGGAAAAACTAACTCACAGACTCTTTTTGGATTTTCCATCATGATTTATAGTACTGTGGGTGTTGAGAAACCCAATTTATTTTTTTCTCAGTTGCATACACCCTAAATCTATTTTCACCTGGCCTTGTCCATCTTCACCAATCTGTCACATTTGACTCAGTTTCATGATATACTGAAAACCTGCAGTCATGTGGGAATAAATGGATGCAGTTGCTTGATCCAGATTACTTATTAAACTTCCTCAACCTTCATTTATGAATAATTTTGATAATAGGTAAAAGCGAAATTGTTTCTGGATCTTTTCCACTATACAATATGGTAGAACTGATTCTACTTGTAAAAAGGGAGTAAAAAGCGATTATACATTAGGTCTTTAAAGACTCTTTTTATATAAAGTTCTTAAATAATTACTTAAATAATTACTGCTCACTGATAGAAGCAGATATCTGGTGTCATTTCCTAATGGACTTTAGGGAAACTAGCAACAAAAAAAGTCTGGAAGAAACAGTAGGAGTAACCTAAATATAGTGAAATAGTGATAATGCTTTTGACAGTGCTATCACTAAAACTAAAAACAAACAAACAAACAAAAAATGACAATAACAACAAAACCATGAATTAAATAAAGCATCAGCTCAATAGATGCTTACACACTCATGTCAGGACCATCACATTGCACAACTTTAGAGGGATACATGCAGCTTGTGTGTTTGTTCCAGGGGTTGCAGTTCACATAGACTACAATTCCCTATGAATTGTCCCCTCTGGAGGCATGCAACTTCATAGCCCTGGCCATGGGGTCATAATTAAAGACATATAAAAATCAACTCTAGCTTCACTCATTGGCCTAGAGTGGTTGCTTGATAGCATTTTACATTTATAGCTAACAACCTTGAATGCAGGATACAAAAGCAAGCTCATTGAGTTTGTAAATTGTATCAATTGCCTGAGTGTGTACTGCTACTATAGCTATGGCACTTCCTCTGTCCTAGAGTACTACACTGGTTCAGGGCATGGGGGGCTTTGGAAAATACCCCCTGACTTCTAGCAATGGAGAGTTCATTAATGTTGATGCTTCACTTTGTTGTTCAATCTCAAAGGTGTTATTAACATGTTTTGCTGGTTTAATTCGCTATCAAGATCCTTGATAATCTACACTGAGTTTGTCCCAGGAAACTGCATCTGCTGAAATGGTTAAATGAGTTTGTTTAACAATGTGGAATTTTATTTTTACTATGTTAGTTTCCAAAACTGATACTTTTCATATGTGGGAGAGATACATCTAGACTTCAAACAACCTATGCTTATCAAAAAATTTCATGCGTTGCCCTCACTATTTAATCAATGACTACTTAAGGGTTACTATAAATTCGAGCCTCTATATAACATGTTACAGGCTAACACATGCCTTTCCTTTTAAAGATGTGGAAACAAGCTCAATGAGAGTATGTTATTTGTACAAAGCTGTACAGTTTGGGCACAGTGACAAAGTGGACCAAATTATTTTTTTCTTAATTCCTAATTTAGTGTAGCACGCCTCTGCACCCATAATTTAGCATCCTAGTCCTATGTTTACTTTATATACCAACAACACATAACTTAAATATAGTTTAAGAAAGTCCTAGGGGCCCCTGGGTGGCTCAGTAGGTTGAGCGTCCGACTTCAGCTCAGGTCATGATCTCACGGTCCGTGAGTTCGAGCCCCGCGTCAGGCTCTGTGCTGACCACTCAGAGCCTGGAGCCTGTTTCAGATTCTGTGTCTCCCTCTCTCTCTGCCCCTCCCCCGTTCATGCTCTGTCTCTCTCTGTCTCAAAAATAAATAAACGTTAAAAAAATTAAAAAAAAAGAAAGTCCTAGATATATATTTATATACATGTTTCACTATGAATTTTTATTTGTCTCTTTTTTCCTAAATTGCTCTGTACTTATTCCCATGGGTATATAATATCCTTGCAAATACAATAATATCTAGCATAGTTAGTGCCTACTTTATGTCACACACTATTCCAGACACTTTACATAGACCAAATCTTTAATCCTCACAACAAGCCTATGAGTCATGAACAGTTATTCTCATTTTACAACTGAGAAAATTGAGGCACATATCAACTGAGAAAATTGAGGCACATATCCTAAGTCACTTACCTAAGGCCACACAGATATTAAGTGGTATCCTGATATTCGACCTGAGGCACTGTCACTTCTGAGTTCATCCTTAATAAAATTAGTTATCAAGTGTATTCCTATAAGTAAAATCAAAATTCTTTGACTTATTTCCAGAGTAAACTATAATTGCAAGAAAAGTCTGGCATCTCAAGACATTAGGAAAATTAGACATAAATGTTGAAAGCACTTTAAAACTACATTTAAAATTTTTATAAAAATAACAAGTCTCAACGTGAAAACGCAGTGACAAAATCTACGCTATTTATGTAAAATGTATTATTTTAGAGAAAATCTATCTCAAGAGAAGAAACGTCCTATTACCTGCCTTGTCTTATGCAATTGACATATCCCTAGGATAACTAAAATTGCTTATATCTACTATCTGATACTGCAAATAAATTAAATTGTTAAAAAGAAAATCATTCAAATCAATTTGCCATGATTATTTGAATGAATCTATGGTAAATTCATTATAAAAGCAAGCCTTATCCACTAATATATCAGTTTTGTAAATTCATGTTTTTCATATACCAAGTTGTAGGACACACATGTATCACAGCTCCTTTTAACTTAAGTATGACACTCAATCTGTATCCCAAGTATCCCAAGTCACCTATAAGATTTTTAAAACTTGAATTAGATTTACTTTTATATCTTGGAAACAAACAAAACTCCTATAATTCCACCACCTGTGACATTTATAAAATGTACTATATACTCATTGACACAGATTTCAAACAGTATGGGCAGATATATTGAAAATAAAAGTCTCCCTTCTTGCTAGTCATGATCCCTTAACGTTAATACTCTTAAAATTTCTTGCCCATTCTTACACAGAGTAAATTAAACATTCATCTCAGTTTAAATAAGATTGTTTTGTTACCCTATATATTTTTTCATCCATATATGTAGATCTAATTCATCCTTTTTAATGGTTGCCTATTATTCCATATTCTTTGTGTATTTATATATATATATATGTATATATATATATATGTTTATATACACACATATATTTCATATACCAAATTTGTGTGTATATATTGCACACAGTAAATATATATATGTATATCATACACTGTTTATAGGTATAGATATTGTGTGTACGTATGTAGCCTATGGTACATACACACATATATATACACACAAACATATTCTTTGAGAGTTTCAAGTTTTTAATCATTATAAAAAATGTTGCAAAGAAAATTAATGCCCTTATATCTTTCCATAGTTTGGTTAATAAATACAAAGGACACATCTATAGTAGTAGAGTTTATGCATCTAATAGTATGTGAATTTACTATTTTGTTACATATAACAAAACTGCCCTTCAAAGCATTTAATGAATTTCGATTTTCATTAACTATGTTTGACAGAACTTTGTTTCCTCAACTCTTACTAATACTAGGCGCTCATTTATTTTAGTTTTAGGCTTTTGGGTAGTTTCAAATGATATTTAATTGTGTGGATATGACTTTCTTAAACTATAAGGGAGGTTCAGCACATTTTCAAACTTCTTCCATACCTTTTTCTTTTTTTAAACTCTAATTTTTTTAATGTTTATTTATTTTTGAGAGGGAGAGAGACAGACAGAACGTGAGTGGGGGAGGGGGAGGGGAGACACGAAATCTGAAGCAGGCTCCAAGGCTTGAGATGTCAGCACAGAGCCCAGTGTGGGTCTTGAACTCATAAACCGTGATATCATGACCTGAAGCAAAGTTGGATGCTTAACCAACTGAGCCACCCAGGCACTCCCCATACCTTTTCTTTCTTTGTTTTAATATTTATTTATTTTGAGAGAGAGAGCATGCACACATGAGCACAAGCAGGATAGGGGCAGGGAAAAGAAGAAACAGAAAGAATCCCAAGTAGTTTCTGTGCCATCAGCGCAGAGCCTGATGTAGGCCTCAAACTTTCGAACTGTGAGATCATGACCTAAGCCGAGATCAAGAGTTGGTGCTTAACTGACTGAGCCACCCAGGCACCATCCCCCATATCTTTTTCTATTAAGCAAACTGATTACACCCTTTGACCATGAAATATACGTGTGTGTGTGTGTGTGTGTGTGTGTGTGTGTGTGTATTTTCATCTTTTCCCTTTTCTGATATAAGGATTTTTTGCTTTTTATTTTTAAAATGTTATCTTTATTTTTTAAATTTTTATTATTGAAGTATAGTTGATATACAATGTTATATTAGTTTCAAGTGCACAAAATAGTGATTGGACAATTCTATATATTGTGCAATTGGCTGCCACAAATACAGTTACCATCTGTCACCATACAATGTTATTATATTATTGACTATATTCCCTCTTCTGTACTGTTTATCTCTGTGGCTTATTTATTTTATAACTGGAAGTTTGCTACAAATGTTGCATTTCCCCCACCCCTAGTTTTTCATTTTTCCCTTGATTCTATTAATGCTTTCTTTTTCTACATAATATTTTAAATTTTTATGTGGTAAAATTTATCAATCTTCAGATCCACTTGTTAAAGCTTCAAAATGATAAAGTTTAAGATTATTTATGACTTTGGTCTAATAGATTTTACCTGGTCCAATACAGCATAAATGATCCAGTGTATGTGTATGCCCTTTTCTCTACAGTTTAACTCAGTCAGGTGAAGACAGCATTAAATCTGCTTTGTCTTTTCTTCCCCATCTTCCAGACGTTGATAAGGGTCCTGCCAAGCCCTATTGAAACCTGAAGCAAAGAAGAAAATCAGTAATGCTTTACTTAAAATTTTCATATTATGTTCATTGAGGATTTTTGCATTAATTTTGATGTTTAAAAAAATATTGCATTAAAACTATTTTTCTTCATTGCTGATTTTTTTAGTGTTCCCTCAGATTTTGCGCCCAGGGTAAATGCCCCGCTTACTTTACCTCAATACCAGCCCTACTCTAAACACTGGATTTCCCAGGGATCAGTAAAGAAGCTCTTGAACCTCTTCTTTTCTATGTCTGCATTTACATCTCATACTTTGACTCTAAATACCACATATACACTGATAGCTCCTAAGTTAATATTTTCACTCAAGACCTCAGTTCTGAAATCTAGACTCACATTTCCAAGCGCCTACACTATAACCCCATTATGTGGATGTCTAATAGCTATTGCAAGCCTAGTATGTGTCTAATATAAATCTGCTATTTGTTGTCTTAATGAGTCTCTGAATATTGGAACTTGCCCTGTTTGTTTTGAACTTTTATGGAGTTATGGCTCATTTCTGAGACCCATCTCCAATATGTGTGTTCCAGCAATAAGACTCATGATGATATCACCATTTTACCTCTTTCCTTCTTTCCATATTGACCCAGTTACATTCATTACTCAATGAGAATGCTTCCCACATGTCACAAGCTCCCCCACCTATATGCCTCAACAAATGTACTTGCCTATGAGTCCTTGCCTATGAGTCTCTTCCTGTCAAGACCAAACTTTGGGCTTGTGGGTGACTTTGCATAGCTTTCTAGGAATACCATGTCTCTCTCTACTGGACCTGTGAGTATAATACATCCTTTAATCTCATATGCCTCTCTGAGGATAATCTCTACTCCTGTGTTGGAGTGATCCTCATAGATCCCACAAGGGAGACTTAGTACCCCATTTACTATACAAGTAGGAAGTACCCCTTCCTACTACACAAGGAAAATAAAAGTCTGCACCTATCTTCTCCTCCACCACTTTTTCCCATCTCTGCATATGATTTCACTATCCACTTATTTACTTAAATTAAGAACTTAATCATCATCCTGCACTTATTTCTTCACCTTTCACCTAATCGAATCTACTGGTACTAGTCCACCCTACATCTGAAATGTATCCTGATTCCATTTGCTTCTCTTCATGTCTACCATCATTATCCTGGTCCAAACTCTCATTTTCTTTTGCCTGAGTTATTAAAATAGTTGCTGCTTCTAACCATGCTTCTCCCACCATATCTCCTCTCTGCACAGGAATCAGAGTGATATCAAAATATAAGTAAGATCATGTTACTTCTTTGCTCAAAACCTTGCAATGACCTTCAATCTCACTCAGAGTAAAATGCCTTTACACTAATGTACAGGGCTTTCCATGACCCACCATTTTCTCAACATCACTTTTATGAGTTCATCTCCTACTGTTTCCCTTTTACTAATTCGGTCAAATTGGTATCATTTCTCTTCCATGTAGATATGAAACATATCCCCACGTTGAGGATTTTGTGCTTGCCATTCTTTACTTGGAATGTAATACATATCATCTTAATCTCATTTTATCAGAGAGACTTATCCATAATCCTTCTGTATAAAACAGAACTTTTACCACAACCACTGGCATTCTTTAAACTTTTTGCTTTATTTTTCCTTTTTAGCACTTTTCACCATTGTCATGTCATGTCATGTCATGTGGTGTGTGTGTGTGTGTGTGTGTGTGTGTGTGTTTATTTACATTCTTCTTATTTTTTAGCCCTTGTACCCTATAAGATTTATGAAGGCATAAACATGTGTGGGTACATGTGTGTGTGGGGGGGGTTACTGATTTATCCCCAGCACTTTAAGTGTGGCATGTAGTATGGCTTCAGTAAATATTTGTTGAGTGAAGGAATGGATTAAATCTATGGTTCATTCCCCATAATGGCTGTACAGTATTTCTTCCCTCTTTCTTAAACAAAAAGCTTCTAGCTACTTCTCTACCTACCCAGTTTACTTAGACAAGAATTGTTATCACACCCTTATTAGACTGACACTATCAGGTGTAAACTTCCCAAACTATTCTATTTGCATTTCAAATTTTCTTGATTTCTGCACTGATTTTTAATGTGCTATGTTGTTTTCAGGATGTTCTTTCACTTATTTAATCAACAACTTAAAAAAAAGCAGATTAGTGCAATTGTTAACAGTGTGGTTTTGGATTCAGAACCTTGGATCTACCACATATAGAGCAAGTTACTTAATGGCTCTGAGCTTCAGTTTTGCCATCTACAAAATGGCATCAACATATATAATACCTACCTCATGGATGGGGTTCTTGAGGCCACTAAATGGCTTAAAACATACAATTTAGTTCATCATCATACCAATTATGTAACATGTGATATATGCCAGATACTGTTCTGAGCTCTTTAAATACATTAAAATTTTGTTCTAATCTCAATCTGTATTATCTCTGGGATTGTTAAGGATATTTCTTCATTCTTCTTTATTGCTGTGTGTTTGTCATGGTTGGAAATTCCTCTTTGAAATATTTTGCTTTTTACAGCATTGTCCTCCCCTGATTATTAATATAATTTCCTTTGCTATCATCTCATTTCTTCATCTCATAGTGTGAGATGCCTCATATTCATGACATATATATTTATTACATTTTCAATACTGCTGAACAATTCACTGTGCTAAGTACTATAGAGATCATAACTATATATAATACATGCAATAAGGTTTAAAAAACCATAATGTTGTGGGGCGCCTGGGTGGCTCAGTCGGTTAAGCGTCCGACTTTGGCTCAGGTCATGATCTCATGGTTTGGGAGTTTGAGCCCTGCATCAGGCTCCGTGATGACAGGTCAGAGCCTGGAGCTTGCTTGGGATTCTGTGTCTCCATCTCTCTCTGTCTCTCCCCCACTTGTGCTCTATTGAAAATAAATAAAACGTAAAAAAAATCAGAATGCCTAGTGCTGAAAAGGTTATCAAATATCCAGGTTGATGGTAATTACAATTGGAAAAGAATATGGAATATATATATATATTCCATATTCTTTTCCATATATACATAGAATACATCTTATTCCATATATATATAGCAAGGCCAGGAGAGACATGCATTGCTTTGATCAAGCAACATTTATCATACAAGTACACACTAAGCTGGTATTTCACAGTATGCAATAAACTATACAAATGAACATGTTGACTGAAGCATTATGTAGGAGAGAAAACAACTGGGAACATTCTAAATATAAAACAATGGAAAAAAAGGTATATTGTGATCATCCAATAAATTCATGTTAAATAAAATATGGCATATATTTTTCAAGTTGATTTATTTATTTTGAAAGAGGGAGAGAGAGACTCTCAAGCATGTTCTGCACTGACACTTCAGAGCCCAACATGGGGCTTGAACTCATGAACCATGAGATCATGACCTGAGCAGAAACCAAGAGCCAGCCACTTAACCAACTGAGCCACCCAGGCACCACTAAAATTGTGGTATAGTAGCAGGATGATATATTGTGCCACTATTGAAACTTAAAACATAGAAACAATTATATTACTTTCTTTTTTTTAGCGTTTATTTATTTTTTAGACAGAGAGAGACAGAGCATGAATGGGGGAGGGTCAGAAAGAGAGGGAGACACAGAATCTGAAACAAGCTCCAGGCTCTGAGCCATCAGCACAGAGCCTGATGCAGGGCTTGAACTCACGAACCGCGAGATCATGACCTGAGCCGAGGTCGGACGCTCAACCGACTGAGCCACCCAGGCGCCCCTATATTACGTTCTTAAACTGTACAATTAGATATAGTAAATTACTTAATATGCAAAATTAAAATATGCAAAAATAAGTAGTGATATGATGCTATCTTGGATTATTCTTTTCTTTTTCTTTATTTTTTTAATATGAAATTTATTGCCAAATTGGTTTCCATACAACACCAAATGCTCATTGCAACAGGTGCCCTACTCAATGCCCATCACACACTTTCCCCTCCCTCCTGCCTACCATCAACCCTCAGTTTATTCTCAGTCTTTGGGAGTCTCTTAGGGTTTACCACCTTCCTTCTCTGTAACTTTCTTTTTCCATTCCCTTTCCCCATGGTCTTCTGTTAAGTTTCTCAGGATCCACATAAGAATGAAAACATATGGTATCTGTCTTTCTCTGCATGACTTATTTCACGTAGCATAACACTCTCCAGTTCCATCCACGTTGCTACAAAAGGCCATATTTCATCTTTTTTCATTGCCACGTAGTATTCCATTGTGTATATAAACCACAACTTCTTTATCCATTCATCAGTTGATGGACATTTAGGCTCTTTCCATAATTTGGCTATTGTTGAAAGTGCTGCTATAAACATTGGGGTACAAGTGCCGCTATGCATCAGCACTCTTCTATCCCTTGGGTAAATTCCTAGAAGTGCTACTCCTAGGTCATAGGATAGATATATTTTTAATTTTTTGAGGAAACTCCACACTGTTTTCTGGAGCGGCTGCACTAGTTTGCATTCCCACCAACAGTGCAAGAGGGTTCCCGTTTCTCCACATCCTCTCCAGCATCTATAGTCTCCTGATTTGTTCATTTTAGACACTCTGACTGGCGTGAGGTGGTATCTCAGTCTGGTTTTGATTTGTATTTCCCTGATGAGGAGTGACGTTGAGCATCTTTTCATGTGCCTGTTGGCCATCCGGATGTCTTCTTTAGAGAAGTGTCTATTCATGTTTTCTGCCCATTTCTTCACTGGGTTATTTGTTTTTCGGGTGTGGAGTTTGATGAGCTCTTTATAGATTTTGGATACTAGCCCTTTGTCCGATGTGTCATTTGCAAATATCTTTTCCCATTCTGTTGGTTGCCTTTTAGTTTTGTTGATTGTTTCTTTGGCAGTGCAGAAGCTTTTTACTTCATGAGGTTCCAATAGTTCATTTTTGGTTTACATTCCCTTGCCTTTGGGGATGATTCCAGTAAGAAATTACTGTGGCTGAGGTCAGAGAGGTTTTTTTTTTTCCTGCTTTCTCTTCTAGGGTTTTCATGGTTTCCTGTCTCACATTCAGGTCCTTCCTGCATTTTGAGTTTATTTTTGTGAATGGTGTAAGAAAGTGGTCTAGTTTCATCCTTCTGCATGTTGCTGTCCATTTCTCCCAGCACCATTTGTTAAAGAGACTGTCTTGTTTCCATTGGATATTCTTTCCTGCTTTGTCAAAGATTAGTTGGCAATACTTTTGTGGGTCCAATTCTGGAGTCTCTATTCTATTCCATTGGTCTATGTGTCTGTTTTTATGCCAATACCATGCTGTCTTGATGAGTACAGCTTTGGAGTAGAGGCTAAAGTCTGGGATTGTGATGCCTCCTGCTCTGTTCTTCTTCTTCAATATTACTTTGGCTATTCAGGGTCTTTTGTGGTTCCACACAAATTTTAGGATTGCTTGTTCTAGCTTCGAGAAGAATGCTGGTGCAATTTTGGTTGGGATTGCATTGAATGTGTAGATAGCTCTGGGTAGTATTGACATTTTGACAATATTTATTCTTCCAATCCATGAGCAGGGAATGTCTTTCCATTTCTTTATATCTTCTTCAATTACCTTCATAAGCTTTCTATAGTTTTCAACATACAGATATTTTACATCTTTGGTTAGGTTTATTCCTAGGTATTTTATGCTTCTTGGTGCAATTGTGAATGGGATCAGTTTCTTTATTTGTCTTTCTGTTGCTTCATTATCAGTTTATAAGAATGCAACTGATTTCTGTACATTGATTTTGTATCCTGCAACTTTGTTGAATTAATACATCAGTTCTAACAGACTTTTGGTGGACTCTATCAGGTTTTTCATGTATAATATCATGTCTGCAAAAAGTGAAAGCTTGACTTCATCTTTGCCAATTTTGATGCCTTTGATTTCCTTTAGTTTTCTGATTGCTGATGCTAGCACTTCCAACACTATGTTAAACAAGTGAGAGTCAATATCCCTGTCGTGTTCTTGATCCCAGGGGGAAAGCTCTCAGTTTTTCCCCTTTGAGGATGATATTAGCTGTGGGCTTTTCATAGGTGGCTTTTATGATGTTTAAATATGTTCTTTCTATCCCGACTTTCTCGAGGGTTTTTATTACGAAAGAATGCTGAATTTTGTCAAATGCTTTATCTGCATCGATTGACAGGATCATATGGTTCTTTTCTTTTCTTTTATTAATGTGATGTATCACACTGATTGATTTGCGAATGTTGAACCAGCCCTACAGACAAGGAATGAATCCTGCATGATCATGGTGTATAATTCTTTTTATATGCTGCTGAATTTGATTTGCTAGTATCTTGTTGAGAATTTTTGCATCCATGTTCATCAGGGATATTGGCCTGTAGTTCTCTTTTTTTGCTGGGTCTCTGTCTGGTTTGGGAATCAAAGGAACGCTGACTTCATAGAATGAATCTGGTAGATTTCCTTCCCTTTCTATTTTTTGGAACAGCTTGAGAAGGATAGGGATTATCTCTGCTTTAAATGGCTGGTAGAAATCCTCAGGGAAGCCAACTGGTCCTGGACTCTTATTTGTTGAGAAATTTTTGGTAACTGATTCTTCTTTGCTAGTTATGGGTATGTTTATGTTTTCTATTTATTCCTGTTTTTTGAGTTTTGGAAGTGTGTGGGAGCTTAGGAATTTGTCCATTTCTTCCAGGTTGTCCAATTTGGTGGCATATAATTTTTCCTAGCATTCCCTGATAATTGCTTGTATTTCTGAGAGATTGGTTGTGATAATTCCATTTTTATTCATGATTTTATCTATTTGGTTCATCACCATTTTCTGTTTTAGATGCCTGGCTAGAAGTTTATCAATTTTGTTTATTTTTTCAAAGAAACAACTCTTGGTTCCATTGATCTGCTCTACAGCTTTTTTGGATTCTATATTGTTTATTTCTGCTCTGCTCTTTATTATTTCTCTCCTTCTGCTGGTTTTGGGATGTATTTGTTGTTCCACTTCTATTTCCTTTAGGTGTGCTGTTAGGTTTTGTCTTTGGGATTTTTCTTGTTTCTTGAGATGGGCCTGGATTGCAATGTATTTTCCTCTCAGGACTGCCTTCACTGCATCCCAAAGCGTTTGGATTGTTGTCTTTTCATTTTCATTTGTTTCCATATATTTATTAATTTCTTCTCTAATTGCCTGGTTGACCCATTCATTCTTTAGTAGGGTGTTTTTTAACCTCCATGCTTTTGGAGGTTTTCTAGACTTTTTCTTGTGGTTGATTTAAAGTTTCATAGCATTGTGGTCTGAAAGTGTGCATGGTATGATCTCAATTCTTTTATACTTATGAAGGGCTGTTTTGTGACCAATTATGTGATCTATCTTGGAGAATGTTCCATGTGCACTCGAGAAGAAAGTATATTCTGTTGCTTTGTGATGCAGAGTTCTAAATGTATCTATCAAGTACATCTGATCCAATGTATCATTCAGGGCCCTAGCTTCTTTATTGATTCTGTGTCTAGATGTTCTATCCATTGCTGTTAGTGAATTATTAAAGTCCCCAGCAATTCCCACCTTCTTATCAATAAGGTTGCTTATGTTTGTGATTAATTGTTTTATAAATTTGGGGGCTTCCATATTCGGTGCATAGACATTTATAATTGTTAGATCTTCCTGATGGATAGACCTCGTAATTATGATATACTGTCCTTTTTCATCTCTAGTTATGGTCTTTAATTTAAAGTCTAGTTTGCCTGATACAAGTAGGGCTACTCCAGCTTACTTTTGACTTCCAGTAGCATGATAGATAGTTCTTCATCCCCTCACTTTCAATCTGAAGGTGTGCTCAGGTCTAAAATGAGTCTTTTGTAGACAGAAAATAGATGGGTCTTGGTTTGTTTTTTTTTTTCTTATCCATTCTGATACCATATGTCTTTTGATTGCAACATTTAGTCCATTTACATTCAGTGTCATTATTGAAAGATATGGGTTTAGAGTCATTGTGATGTCTGTAGGTTTCATGCTTGTAGTGATGTCTCTGGTACTTTGTGGTCCTTGCATCCTTTCACTCACAGAGCTCCCCTTAGGATCTCTTGTAGGACTGGTTTAGTGGTGATGAATTCCTTCAGTTTTTGTTGTTTGGGAAAACCTTTATCTCTCCTTCTATTCTGAATAACAGACTTGCTGGATAAAGGATTCTTGGCTGCATATTTTTTCTGTTCATCATATTGAAGATTTACTGCCATTCTTTTCTGGCCTGCCAAGTTTCCGTAGATAAGCCTGCTCTTATCCTTATGTGTCTACCTTTGTATAAGATCTTATGCCTAGCTGCTTTCAGAATTTTCTCTTTATCCTTGTATTTTGCCAGTTTCAGTATGATATGTGGTGCAGAAGATCGATTCAAGTTATGTCTGAAGGGAGTTCTCTGTGCCTCTTGGATTTCAATGCCTGTGTCCTTTCCCAGATCAAGGAAGTTCTCAGCTATGGTTTGTTCAAGTACATCTTCAGCCCCTTTCTCTCTCTTCTTCTTCTTCTGGAATTCTTATGATACGGATATTTTTTCATTTGATTGCATCACTTAAATTTCTATTTCTCCCTTCTTACTCCTGGATTTTTTTATTTCTCTTTTTCTCAGCTTCCTATTCTTCCATAAATTTATATTCTAATTTACCTATTCTCTTCTCTGCCTCTTCAATCCTTGCTATGGCCACCTCCATTTCATTTTGCACCTCATTTATAGCATTTTTTAGTTCCTCATGTCTATTTCTTAGTCCCTTGATCTCTGTAGCAATAGATTCTCTGCTGTCCTCTATGCTTTCTCCAAGCCCAGTGATTAATTTTATTACTATTATTCTAAATTCTTGTTCCGTTATATTGCTTAAATCGTTTTTGGTCAATTTGATAGCTGTCACTACTTCCTGGAGTTTCTTTTGAGTAGAATTCTTCGGTTTCATCATTTTAGCTAGTCCCTACAGCAGCTCCAAACTGCAGGGCACTTCCCCTGTGCTGTCCAGAGAAACTTTTGTTGGTGGGCGGGCCACAGTCAGACCTGATCTCTGACCCCAGCCTACCGTTGGGGCCACAGTCAGACTGGTGTGTACCTTATCTTCACCTCTCCCAGGGCAGGACTCACTGTGGGGTGGTGTGGCCCCTGTCTGGGCTGTTTGCACACTGCCAGCTTGTAGTGCTGCTTTAATGGGATCTGACCAAGGGCGTGTTAGACAGGGTGGATCTGCAAGGTGCACAGGGGCAGGAGTGGCAGGCTTTGATAGCTGTGCCATGGTTGGTCCCCTGCAGGAGGGGCCCTGTAGCACCGGGAGGGAAGCAGACCCATTGGAGGGATAGATCCACAGAAGCAGTTTTTGTCATTTGTGAGGTGCAGACAAGTTTGGTGACGTGAACTGGTTCCCTTTGGAATTTCTGTTGGGGGATGAGAGAGGGAAATGGCACTTGCCAGTGTCTTTGTTCCCCCCAAATTCTGTCCTTCTGGGGCTCAACAACTCTCCCTCCCAGTGTCCTCTTGCCCTCCCTGCTCTCTGAGAACAGAGCTGTTGGCTTTTAACATTCCATATGTTAAGTCCCACTGGCTGTCAGAACTCACGGCATCCAGCCCCTCCTCTTTTGCAAGCCAGACTTCTGGAGCTCTGCCCTGCCTGGCAGGCTGCCCCTCCACCGCGCTGGCTCCCTCCGGCTAGTCTGTGTAGCACGCACTGCCTCTCTGTCCTTCCTACCCTCTTTTGTTGGCCTATTATCTATTCTTGGCTCTGGAGAATCAGTTCTGCTAGTCTTCTGGTAGTTTTCTGGGTTATTTAGGCCGATGTGGGTGGAATCTAAGTGATCAGGAGAACTAGGTGAGCCCAGTGTCCTCCTATGCTGCCATCTTCTCCAAAAACCTCTCTCTCTGTTCTTTTTCTCAAAATTGTTTTTAATATGGGAGGAAGCCGGAAGATGGCGGCATAGGAGGACGCGGGGCTCACAGCGCGTCCTGCCGATCACTTAGATTCCACCTACACCTGCCTAAAGAACCCAGAAAACCACCAGAGGATTAGCAGAAGGGAGTCTCCGGAGTCAAGCTCAGACGAGAGGCCCACGGAAGAGGGTAGGAAGGGCGGTGAGGCGGTGCGCGCTCCACGGACTGGCGGGAGGGAGCCGGGGCGGAGGGGCGGCTCACCGGCCAAGCAGAGCCCCCGAGTCTGGCTGGCAAAAGCGGAGGGGCCGGACAGACTGTGTTCCGACAGCAAGCGCGACTTAGCGTCTGGGAGGTCATAAGTTAACAGCTCTGCTCGGAAAGCGGGAAGGCTGGAGGACAAAGGGAGGGAGAGCTGCTGAGCCCCAGGACGACAGAGCTCAGTTTGGTGAGGAACAAAGGCGCCAGCGCCATCTCCCCCACCCATCCCCCAGCCAAAATCCCAAAGGGAACCAGTTCCTGCCAGGGAACTTGCTCGCTCCGCGCAAACACCCAACTCTGTGCTTCTGCGGAGCCAAACCTCCGGCAGCGGATCTGACTCCCTCCCGCTGCCACAGGGCTCCTCCTGAAGTGGATCACCTAAGGAGAAGCGAGCTAAGCCTGCCCCTCCAGCCCCCGTGCACCTTGCCTACCCACCCCAGCTAATACGCCAGATCCCCAGCACCACAAGCCTGGCAGTGTGCAAGTAGCCCAGACGGGCCACGCCACCCCACAGTGAATCCCGCCCCTAGGAGAGGGGAAGAGAAGGCACACACCAGTCTGACTGTGGCCCCAGCAGTGGGTTGGGGGCAGACATCCGGTCGGACTGCGGCCCCGCCCACTAACTCCAGTTATACACCACAGCACAGGGGAAGTGCACTGCAGGTCCTCACCACACAAGGGACTCTCCAAAATGACCAAACGGAAGAATTCCCCTCAGAAGAATCTCCAGGAAATAACAACAGCTAATGAACTGATCAAAAAGGATTTAAATAATATAACAGAAAGTGAATTGAGAATAATAGTCATAAAATTAATCGCTGGGCTTGAAAACAGTATACAGGACAGCAGAGAATCTCTTGCCACAAAGATCGAGGGACTAAGGAACAGTCACGAGGAGTTGAAAAACGCTTTAAACGAAATGCAAAACAAAATGGAAACCACGATGGCTCGGCTTGAAGAGGCAGAGGAGAGAATAGGTGAACTAGAAGATAAAGTTATGGAGAAAGAGGAAGCTGAAAGAAAGAGAGATAAAAAAATCCAGGAGTATGAGGGGAAAATTAGAGAACTAAGTGATACACTAAAAAAAAATAATATACGCATAATTGGTATCCCAGAGGAGGAAGAGAGAGGGAAAGGTGCTGAAGGGGTACTTGTACAAATTATAGCTGAGAACTTCCCTGAACTGGGGAAGGAAAAAGGCATTGAAATCCAAGAGGCACAGAGAACTCCCTTCAGACGTAACTTGAATCGATCTTCTGCACGACATATCATAGTGAAACTGGCAAAATACAAGGATAAAGAGAAAATTCTGAAAGCAGCAAGGGATAAACGTGCCCTCACATATAAAGGGAGACCTATAAGACTCGTGACTGATCTCTCCTTTGAAACTTGGCAGGCCAGAAAGGCTTGGCACGATATCTACAGTGTGCTAAAGAGAAAAAATATGCAGCCGAGAATCCTTTATCCAGCAAGTCTGTCATTTAGAATAGAAGGAGAGATAAAGGTCTTCCCAAACAAACAAAAACTGAAGGAATTTGTCACCACGAAACCAGCCCTACAAGAGATCCTAAGGGGGATCCTGTGAGACAAAGTACCAGAGACATCACTACAAGCATAAAACATACAGACATCACAATGACTCTAAACCCATATCTTTCTATAATAACACTGAATGTAAATGGATTAAATGCGCCAACTAAAAGACATAGGGTATCAGAATGGATAAAAAAACAAGACCCATCTATTTGCTGTCTACAAGAGACTCATTTTAGATCTGAGGACACCTTTAGATTGAGAGTGAGGGGATGGAGAACTATTTATCATGCTCCTGGAAGCCAAAAGAAAGCTGGAGTAGCCATACTTATATCAGACAAACTAGACTTTAAATTAAAGGCTGTAACAAGAGATGAAGAAGGGCATTATATAATAATCACAGGGTCTATCCACCAGGAAGAGCTAACTATTATAAATGTCTATGCGCCAAATACCCGAGCCCTCAGATATATAAAACAATTACTCATAAACATAAGCAACCTTATTGATAAGAATGTGGTCATTGCAGGGGACTTTAACACCCCACTTACAGAAATGGATAGATCATCTAGACACACGGTCAATGAAGAAACAAGGGCCCTGAATGATACATTGGATCAGATGGACTTGACAGATATATTTAGAACTCGGCATCCCAAAGCAACAGAATATACTTTCTTCTCGAGTGCACATGGAACATTCTCCAAGATAGATCATATACTGGGTCACAAAACAGCCCTTCATAAGTTTACAAGAATTGAAATTATACCATGCATACTTTCAGACCACAATGCTATGAAGCTTGAAATCAACCACAGGAAAAAGTCTGGAAAACCTCCAAAAGCATGGAGGTTAAAGAACACCCTACTAACGAATGAGTGGGTCAACCAGGCAATTAGAGAAGAAATTAAAATATATATGGAAACAAACGAAAATGAAAATACAACAATCCAAACGCTTTGGGATGCAGCGAAGGCAGTCCTGAGAGGAAAATACATTGCAATCCAGGCCTATCTCAAGAAACAAGAAAAATCCCAAATACAAAATCTAACAGCACACCTAAAAGAAATAGAAGCAGAACAGCAAAGGCAGCCTAAACCCAGCAGAAGAAGAGAAATCATAAAGATCAGAGCAGAAATAAACAATATAGAATCTAAAAAAACTGTAGAGCAGATCAACGAAACCAAGAGTTGGTTTTTTGAAAAAATAAACAAAATTGACAAACCTCTAGCCAGGCTTCTCAAAAAGAAAAGGGAGATGACCCAAATAGATAAAACCATGAATGAAAATGGAATTATTACAACCAATCCCTCAGAGATACAAACAATTATCAGGGAATACTATGAAAAATTATATGCCAGCAAATTGGACAACCTGGAAGAAATGGACAAATTTCTAAACACCCACACTCTTCCAAAACTCAATCAGGAGGAAATAGAAAGCTTGAACAGACCCATAACCAGCGAAGAAATTGAATCAGTCATCAAAAATCTCCCAACAAATAAGAGTCCAGGACCAGATGGCTTCCCAGGGGAGTTCTACCAGACATTTAAAGCAGAGATCATACCTATCCTTCTCAATCTATTCCAAGAAATAGAAAGGGAAGGAAAACTTCCAGACTCATTCTATGAAGCCAGTATTACTTTGATTCCTAAACCAGACAGAGACCCAGTAAAAAAAGAGAACTACAGGCCAATATCCCTGATGAATATGGATGCAAAAATTCTTAATAAGATACTAGCAAATCGAATTCAACAGCATATAAAAAGAATTATTCACCATGATCAAGTGGGATTCATTCCTGGGATGCAGGGCTGGTTCAACATTCGCAAATCGATCAACGTGATACATCACATTAACAAAAAAAAAGAGAAGAACCATATGATCCTGTCAATCGATGCAGAAAAGGCCTTTGACAAAATCCAGCACCCTTTCTTAATAAAAACCCTTGAGAAAGTCGGGATAGAAGGAACATACTTAAAGATCATAAAGGCCATTTATGAAAAGCCCACAGCTAACATCATCCTCAACGGGGAAAAACTGAGAGCTTTTTCCCTGAGATCAGGAACACGACAGGGATGCCCACTGTCACCGCTGTTGTTTAATATAGTGCTGGAAGTTCTAGCATCAGCAATCAGACAACAAAAGGAAATCAAAGGCATCAAAATTGGCAAAGATGAAGTCAAGCTTTCGCCTTTTGCAGATGACATGATATTATACATGGAAAATCCGATAGACTCCACCAAAAGTCTGCTAGAACTGATACATGAATTCAGCAAAGTTGCAGGATACAAAATCAATGTGCAGAAATCAGTTGCATTCTTATACACTAACAATGAAGCAACAGAAAGACAAATGAAGAAACTGATCCCATTCACAATTGCACCAAGAAGCATAAAATACCTAGGAATAAATCTAACCAAAGATGTAAAAGATCTGTATGCTGAAAACTGTAGAAAGCTTATGCAGGTAATTGAAGAAGATATAAAGAAATGGAAAGACATTCCCTGCTCATGGATTGGAAGAATAAATATTGTCAAAATGTCAATACTACCCAAAGCTATCTACACATTCAATGCAATCTCAATCAAAATTGCACCAGCATTCTTCTCGAAACTAGAACAAGCAATCCTAAAATTCATATGGAACCACAAAAGGCCCCGAATAGCCAAAGTAATTTTGAAGAAGAAGACCAAAGCAGGAGGCATCACAATCCCAGACTTTAGCCTCTACTACAAAGCTGTCATCATCAAGACAGCATGGTATTGGCACAAAAACAGACACATAGACCAATGGAATAGAATAGAAACCCCAGAACTAGACCTACAAATGTATGGCCAACTCATCTTTGACAAAGCAGGAAAGAACATCCAATGGAAAAAAGACAGTCTCTTTAACAAATGGTGCTGGGAGAACTGGACAGCAACATGCAGAAGGTTGAAACTAGACCACTTTCTCACACCATTCACAAAAATAAACTCAAAATGGATAAAGGACCTGAATGTGAGACAGGAAACCATCAAAACCTTAGAGGAGAAAGCAGGAAAATACCTCTCTGACCTCAGCCATAGCAATCTCTTACTCGGCACATCCCCAAAGGCAAGGGAATTAAAAGCAAAAGTGAATTACTGGGACCTTATGAAGATAAAAAGCTTCTGCACAGCAAAGGAAACAACCAACAAAACTAAAAGGCAACCAACGGAATGGGAAAAGATATTTGCAAATGACACATCGGACAAAGGGCTAGTATCCAAAATCTATAAAGAGCTCATCAAACTCCACACCCGAAAAACAAATAACCCAGTGAAGAAATGGGCAGAAAACATGAATAGACACTTCTCTAAAGAAGACATCCGGATGGCCAACAGGCACATGAAAAGATGTTCAACGTCGCTCCTTATCAGGGAAATACAAATCAAAACCACACTCAGATACCACCTCACGCCAGTCAGAGTGGCCAAAATGAAGAAATCAGGAGACTATAGATGCTGGAGAGGATGTGGAGAAACAGGAACCCTCTTGCACTGTTGGTGGGAATGCAAATTGGTGCAGCCGCTCTGGAAAGCAGTGTGGAGGTTCCTCAGAAAATTAAAAATAGACCTACCCTATGACCCAGCAATAGCACTGCTAGGAATTTATCCAAGGGATACAGGAGTACTGATGCATAGGGGCACCTGTACCCCAATGTTTATAGCGGCACTCTCAACAATAGCCAAATTATGGAAAGAGCCTAAATGTCCATCAACTGATGAATGGATAAAGAAATTGTGGTTTATATACACAATGGAA